>NW_007379165.1:31152-51380 GCF_000475195.1 Diaphorina citri | reverse complement strand
TTTTTTTTTTTTTTTTTGCCATTCGCGATTTCGCGAAATATTGCTAACACTTCAACTAACTGAAATGTACCTGTGTGACTTATCATTTCACAATGTTTTTTCTTCATAAATCATGTGGTAACATCAGATTTTCAAGACCATTTAAGTTCGTGAATCGACAAAGTGATTGAAATTTCGTGAATTTGCGAAAAACGGCCTCAATCTGAAATCTGATGTTACCTCATGATTTATGAGGGAAAAACATTGTGAAATGATCAGTCACACGGTACATTTCAATCACTTTGTAGATTCGCGAACTTTGCAAATTTTCGCGCATTGGCGAAAAATGGTCTCAATCCAAAATCTGATGTTACCACATGATTTATGAAGGAAAAATATGGTGAAATGATATGTCACACAGGTACATTTCAGTTAGTTCGCGAAACCGCGAATGGCAAAAGAAAAAAAAAAATGAATAGTTGATTCTACATGAAATTTTACGTAGAATAATAATGTGCAGATATACAATAAAAAAATGGGGTTCTCATTTGAAATTCTAAAGTTGGTACCAAGTTCACGGTTTTCGCGAACTTGTTCGCGAATTTCAATGCCCCAGGGCGGGCGGCAAAGCCCAAGGGGGGCGGGCAAAGCCCCAGGAGGGGCGGAAAATTCCCTTGTGTTTATAAATTCCCAAGCAACCTTTTGACTTTTGAAAGTACATAGATAAGTAAATAGGTAAATACAAGTTGAGGGATTTTTTTTATTTTATTTTTATATTAGTACGAACACTTAATAAACTACCTGACTAAAAGTTGGATCGGGAGTGAACTCGGTGACGTCTTTCAACCACACCGCATTTTTCTACCGCCTAGCGCCTTCGCAAAAATAATAATAATAAAATAAATAGAAACAAATGTGTACGTACGTGCACTCTTCTTTCTCCAGCTTCAGTACGGGAATGTTGTCCACAGTGACCTGGTCTTTCGGAATAAATTTAGACAGCGTGATGTTCATGCAATGCTGAATGGCCTCCTTCTTATCACTGAGACACTCGGGGCCTCCTTCCGCAATAAACACTGGGAGATGAACATGAAATAAAAATGTTTAGCTTTAGATTTACGGTCAGAATACCAGAACCCCCACCCCCGTTCAGTCAAAAATGATTAAAATCGGAAAAAAGGAGGGGAAAAACAATTTGAACTCACATGCTTCTGTTTACGAGGTTAGCATCTTGACAGCCACCGAGGTAAATACTCACATGCAATTCGGTCTCCTTCTTTGAAGCAAATGAAATCCAACAGAGATTCTGAGACATTCTGGAAAACCTTCTTTGTTTGTTTCTCTTTGGGTTCCAAACAGGGATCAAGTGCGGTAGTAAAATTTGTGACACATTCCTTCAAGACAGGAGATTTCCTAAAAGAAAAAATACAGGGTGTCCCAGAATTTATGCTAAAACTGTACCCATGTTCAAGATGAAAAAATCCCCCCCCCCCCCTACTTACCACTTATCAATAATAACAAAAGATTATTCGGTTCCTCATGAAATTCGACGTAGATTTCAAAAATTAAATAAAAAAAATTCTGACGCATCACCGTTAGAGCTAAATCCCCGGTGTGGTTGGGTACTTACTTAGCTATAGGTACATATGATATTTTTGCTAATTTTGCAAAGGGGCAAAAGTAAATTGTTATTTGTTCATGCCCATAAAATCATATGTGTTTATCTGATCGGCCTCCGGCCGCTGGCAGTGTACTTCGCTTTGTTATTATTACATAAGGTAATGCGGCCTCCGGCCGGAGGCAAAGCCGGCCATGTAAGCTTAGTTAAAATATAAATATAATGCGGCCTTCGGGCGCTGGCAAAGCTAGCTATGTTACTTTTGTAAAGAAAAATATATTGCGGCCTACGGCCGCTGCTTTTGGTAGTCTGTTTTCAAGCATAAATGCGGCCTTCGGCCGCTGGCAAGGCCCGCATACTTCATTTCGTGAATACATAAAAGGCAATGCGGAGGCCGCTGGCAAGGCCGGCTATGTCACCTGAGGTAAAAAATAAATATAATGCGGCCTCCGGTCGCTGTTTTTTTTTATAATTTATTATGAGACATACCATTTTTTTCATATCTTGTATCGTTCAGGAGATAATAATGAATAATCGATATTTTTCGATTAATCGATTTCGATTATTTTGAAATATTTTCTAAACCCCTCAAGCGATTTCATTAAAATTTGGATATGTGATAGGTATGAACAAAAGTTATCTAGCATATAGGGTTTGACACCTATCGAATAAACATATTGATATTTACAAACGATTAATCGATTTAACATTTCGACTTTTTTATATAAATCGATAGATATCGGAAACCGTTTTATGGATTAATTTGAAATTTAGATATGTTTTAGGGGAGAGTATTTGGCATATTTTCAGCCCTAACGTTCGTTCTAGGAACGATCTGAGAACGACTTTTTTAGTTTCGAAAATCGATTTTTCTTGAATATCAGGAAAACCGATAAATCGATTTTCATAAAAATTTATAGGAAAGTGTAGAATATTGTTTTACATGTTCATATTAAATTTCATTGAGACCGAACATACCGTTTAAGAGATATAAGCCAAAAACCAAATCGACTGCCCGACCTTCAATAGTGAATAGCTCGCGCACCGCTCGATGAATTTGGCCCAAAAACTATACAGTTTTATTCTGACCCAAGGTCTATCCGTGTACCAAGTTTGGTTGAAAAATGTTTAACCGTTCTTGAGTTATCGAGTGACAAACTTTCGCTGCCATATATATATCAAAATGAGTTTTCATAGCAAATAGCTTCCTAGTGACCCAAAAGACCCAAAAACCACATCCCCGACCCAAACTTGTAACTTTCGTTAGAAATGAATAGCTCACCCCTAAAGGGGATTTAGCTAAAAATAGGGGTTTTCATCTGATTTTCTAGAGAAATGACTACTTTTATAAAAAAAGTGCCACTTCCGGGGTTCGAACCTGGATTTTGACATCACCATTGAATGGCCCCTTTCCTATCTCTAAATCTCAGTTAGGTTCTGTCCACACCACAGCTATGAAGTTCTATTATACCTATTATCAGGTGTTTGTAATGTTTCTCAGTTGGGTTCTGTTCACACCACAGCTATGAATTTATTTATTTATTTATTTATACAATAAACGGGATTTACCCTGTACTAACTATTACAATGTTATGTTCCTAGCTATGACCTAAATACCTAATGGAAAAAGGCCACCCTGGTAAAATTGAAAAAAAAAAAAAAAAAATCAAAGTGCATATAGGAAGGTAAAGCAAAACTCACCATAAAGTTGTCATATGAAGAGTTCCCCCCATTTTTATCACATTTTTCTTTGATGATTCTGTCCCCTTCTTCTATCGAAGGCAATGAACTAGCATTGACCTGTGGTATCCCAGGAGGGAGTTCTGAGTTCAATTTATCCAAAGCTCCTGGAATCAGGTTTACAGCATCTTCCAGAGTGGGCTCTTGACCTTGTCCCAAAGCATAAACTGAAACACAAAATAATTAAATAATAGGTACACCTAAAGGATAAAAAAAAAAAATCCAATAGATCCCCTTGGAGAGACAGTAATTTGATACTATCCACTAATCTATCTACCTATCTTTAGTGATTTGAGGTCAAAATCTAGTGATTTTTGAAGGAAATGTAATTTCATTGCAAAATTGCTCTTAAAGCTGAAAATAGACTTTTTTTCAGAAACCTACAATTTGTCCCTTCAAATTAGTCGCGTATGCAATATGCACTGCTTAAAATTTAGTGAAAGTGCTATAGTTGCCTTTTTTGTGGTTGTTAAGAAAAGTACTCCGGGTGACATAGGCTACTTGAAATTTTCAAATTCCATCCTGATTCAAAATGGCGGCGGTTTAAAAATGTGAAGAAAATGGCCTAATAGACCTGCTTTTTTTAGTTATTCTTACTCCTTATGCATCCACGATTCCAAAAATCACATTAGAAAAATTTCTGTCTGTCTGTATGTATGTGTGTGTGTCTGTCTGTTACGCTAAGTAGACCTTTAGTTGTCCTCTTTTCACGAGAAAACGGCTCAACCGATTTTGATGAAATTTTTTCTGGTTGTTAAGAAGAGTACTCGGGGTAACATAGGCTACTTAAAATTGTCACATTCCATCGTGATTCAAAATGGCGGCGGTTCAAAAACGTGAAGAAAATGGCCTATCTTGTTGATAGACCCGTTTTTGTCCTCTTTTCACGAGAACACGGCTCGACCGATTTTCATGAATTTTTTTTTTTTTGGTTGTTAAGGATGGCGGCGGTTCAAAAACGTGAAGAAAATGGCCTATCTTGTTGATAGACCCGTTTTTGTCCTCTTTTCACGAGAACACGGCTCGACCAATTTTCATGAATTTTTTTTTTGGTTGTTAAGAAGAGTACTCGGGGTGACATAGGCTACGTAAAATTGTCACATTTTATCCTGATTCAAAATGGCGGCAGTTCAAAGTTATGTCTATTATGCTGCTCTGTGGGACATGTCAGGGAGCGCGTAGCGCGACTGTGTGTGTATGTGTGTAGTGGATGTGTGTGGTGGGTGTGTGTGTGTGTGTGTGGTGGGTGTGTTTCTTTAAATTTTTTACGATTTTCCATGACTTCAATTTTGGCCAATTTTCAGATTCCATGACTTTTCCAGTTTTTCCAGGTCGCGTATAAACCCTGTAATATTTGCAAATAGGTAGCACTTAGGTATCAGCCGGGTAGCTACCTATTTGAATATTATTATTATTAATCGTTTCATCTGATCGTTTGTCGGAAAGCTAATCAAGTGTAATATCGTAGTGAAAAAGTGAACAAAAAATTAGTACCTACCACATAAAGTAGGTAATACGTACCGACAGTACTTGCTGAACACCAAGTCAAGATCTCCGGTGGGTTTTGCTTTCTCAATTTCAATTTGAAGTTCAGTGTAGTTAACCAGTCTTCCGACACACATATTTACTTCTTCCCTAGCCAACTGTCGGACAGAAAAGTCGAGGGGCTGGATGTTAATAGGTACTAATAAACAAAAATCTTCTAGAACCAACTCATCAATACTTACCATCCTGTATAAGCTTACAGGAAAACTGGTTCATAAGTTTTTTTTTTTTTTTTGCTCAGACAAGGTTAGCTCAGACTTGCTTTAATCGGTTAATTTAGTTATCAGAGTAATTGGTATATGTCTGTATAATTATGTACCTACATACCTACTTCTACTATGATTTTATGACTAGTAATTTTGTGAACTGTAGACTTCACTCAGACCTCTTTTGCCCAAGCAGAGACGAAGATACGAAACATGTATCGAATTAGAACAGAAGGTACCTACGAGTATACGTCTAACGTAATAAAAAAGACGGAGAACAGGTTTTATTTACATTCTTTCTTTAAAGATTTAAAGAATGGTTAACATTTTTTAAAACAATAGATTTACCCAACAAGAATTGTGGTCTTTTGACATTTTTTTTTCTTTTTAGAAATAATACAAGGGTAGCTCATCTATGTAGGTATTGGACTCTGAAACGTGCTTATCACAAATTCGGTCCCGCTCAGTTCTGGTACCCCAAATTTCCCAATTTCATCTAAAACGAACCGGGCAATCGCGAGTTATAGCGGAACAAACAAACAGTCTGAACAACTAAATGCAAAACGGTCGAGTTAAAACATGTGGTGTGTGGTGGTGGGTGTGTGATGGGTGTGGTGTGATGGGATGTGTGTGATGGGTGTGGTGTGTGTGTGGGGGTGTGTTTGTGTGTGTGTGGTGGTCCCATACAAAGGACGGGTCAACCACTAGTTTACTTATAATATCATAATCACCAAAATTTTCAATACCTACACCAATAATTTTCAAAATTTCAAGTCAAGATATGTACCTCTAAAGCTATGAACAGAAAAGGAATGCCTATGAGACTGTAGATTGGATTTTGGAAAAGAGAAGATTTTTTAAGGCCTTTAGTTTGATGTATCACAATCAGGGGGTTCCCATTTAAGATTTTCAAGTTGACCCCCCTGGGCCAACCCTGGCTATGGCCAAAATTTGGCGACTACTTCAAAAAGTTGTATTTTAAAAGATAAAACACTACCCCAAATTTCAGCTTCTCATCTTTAGCCATTCAAAAAATATTCAGGGGTTCCAAGACTTTTCAAACACTGTATAAAAATTGTACTCCCGAGCTCGGCTCCTACACCAAAGATCTGTTGGCTATCTCACCCAACCTGTCCTCGATATTTATTCTGGACAACTCTCCCGGCGCCTATCGAGGCTTTCCTGGTAATAACTAAAGCTAAACCAAGCAACCTCCGTGGCCGAGTGGGTATCACACTAGGCTTGCACACAGGAGGTCCGGGTTCACTTCCCAGTGGGGCCGAGGTTTTTTTGGCTCTGTGCTTGGAATTCCGGGTGCACTCAGCCTCGTGAGGACAATTGAGTAGCTACTTTAATCGAGTAGCAACCAGTGGCGGCATTACCAGAGTAAAAAGAAAAATTATCAGATATCTCTGAATTAGTAAAAGGAGGCTCTTAGTAATGCTGTGATATCCACAAAATTGTGAAGAAGCTCTCAGCTTCACCACAAAGAAATCGTGACACCATATAAAAAATTTGTTGCAATTTTTCATTAATGTGTCTTCTGAACAATGACCTTTTTTTTCAAGTTTCAGCATTTGAGTAAGTAAAACTGGAACTTTACCAAAGTTTTCACAAGTTTCAGCATTTAAACACCCAGTACAGAAGTTTTTTCGAGTTTGAGCATTTAATTAAGCGAAACTGGAATATTTCTAATGGTAATTATAGAAGGGCTTACGCACAAAAAGATCACCAAAAAATACTCTATATAAGTAAGGGAAAATAATTGTTTTAGGAGTGTTCTAAAGGTAGTTTCAAGGTTAGGAATGTTAAAAAAAGCTAACAAAATTATTCAATTAAAAGGGAAGAGAAATCACCTCACAGAGTAGAGAAAACTCTGTGCTATCAAATTTTAAAAGAGGAATAATACCTTCTATTACCTCATAGAAGGGAGAATACTCCCCTTTTATCACCTTTTACCTATACTCCCTTCTTTCATTTAAAGCTAGGGGAATACTCCCTTCTCTCACTTTATAGAAGGGAGTATATCGTCGTCCTAAACAAAAGAGGTGCAAGTGCAAAAATCACATTTTTCAGGAGGGCCAAAATAAGTTTTTTAAATTTATGTTTTGTACCTTTAGCACTCCTAAAGCAATTATTTTCCCTTATATAGAGGATTCTTTTTGGTGATTTTTTGAGTGTAATCCCTTCTATAATTACTCCAAAGGATTTTGCGATTTCTCCACTAGATATCACATGTTTGTAGAGTTTCCACAATAATTTCACAGAGTGAATGTTGAGTTAAAGCTACATATTGATGTGGTGTAGGAAAGAAAGACAGAGAGCTTTTGTATGTCCATTTTATCCAAGTTAAATGAACAATGTGAGAAGATGTCCCACTAAAAAATTCTTACCAAACTACTACTACTACTACTACTACTACTACTACTACTACTACTACCACCAACATTATAATGACTAGCCTGCGTTGGAAATACAAGGTTTGTTGTAAGGATGTAAGGTCAAACGTCACGAGTGATTTCAATTTATCATGTAAAGAACCTAATTATAAAATCCACAACTAACTTCCTAAGATTTTTGTAAGGTCAAACGTCACGAGTGATTTCAATTTATCATGTAAAGAACCTAATTATAAAATCCACAACTAACTTCCTAAGATTTTTTTTCTTTTTTTAAGGCTTTCGTGGTAAAATATTTTAAGCGAAGAATGCTGAGGGTACACACTAGATAGCTAGGAGAGTAGCGCGCCTGCCTTGTAAGTGCTAGGTTGCGGGTTCAATTTCCGCCCAGAACAAACTTATCCTAAACAACCAAGGTTCCTCCTCGGTAAGGGCTGGCTTTCTCTTATCCTGTCCTCTTTCTCTTTTCGATTTCATTATGATATATAAGGCCTCTGTTGTTACAGTTCCCTTCATAGTCCAGGAAACTAAGACCGAAAATCAAGGTTTAGCAGACAAAAATAATGCAGTCTGGATTTTTTGCCCAAGAGGTCGGGGATAGTGTCCTGAAAAAGAAATCAAAAGTCCCAAAGGATATCTTTGCCACTAGCAGGAATAGAAGGCTGTTAGTGGCATTTTTTGTGTTTTTTTGTTTTTTTTTTTGACCTTGATCTTGAAAACCGTTGGTTCTAGCAAAAAACGTATTCCGATCAATTTATTAAAAACAAAATTCTCTATATATTGTTCGAGAAGCAATTCTCTACAGATAGTGTGGAGGCATTTCTTATAAGTAGTGAATCTGTTACTATTGCTCAGAGGAAGTACCACACCCGTTTTGATTTTCCAGCCTCCTCACCCAATCATAGCTTGTGCAACTTTGTGTTCCACACCTGATCACCATTACAAACAAAACCTTATTTTGTTATCTTCCAATTGAAATAAATACATATCACTCTTTTATCTTGGAAATTGAATGTGTAGCATCATTTCAAAATAAAATACAAAAAATGGACGAAATGGAAAAATTTTCACTTTTTTCCAACATTGCCACAAAATAAAATACGCGTATTGAAAACTTGAAAAGATAAAAACCAAAAAATGTGAGATAATGAGATGAGGGGAAAGAAAACTAGAAAAAAGGTAAAATAATTTTCCTCATTTTCCCTTTTCTGTTGTCCTGTTTGCTTCCAGCCCTTTCACAATCACTTTTAATTCTCATATTACAAACCATTGAGTTTGCGTGCTTATATTACCAGTAAAATAACAGCACGAAAAGCTGACATCATCATCATCATCAAAAAATGTGAGAATTGTGAGATTAGGGGAAAGAAAACTAGAAAAAAGGTAAAATAATTTTCCTCATTTTCATTTTCCCTTTTCTGTTGTCCTGTTTGCTGAATAAATTTGTGCACTTGACATCAAAGAAGTGACAAGTGCAGTTGACATCAACATAGAAAAAAGGTAAAATAATTTTCCTCATTTTCATTTTCCCTTTTCTGTTGTCCTGTTTGCTGAATAAATTTGTGCACTTGACATCAAGGAAGTGACAAGTGC
This sequence comes from Diaphorina citri, assembly GCF_000475195.1. Lineage (NCBI taxonomy): Eukaryota > Metazoa > Arthropoda > Insecta > Hemiptera > Psyllidae > Diaphorina > Diaphorina citri. The sequence continues at coordinate 42,300 of NW_007379165.1, read as the reverse complement.
AGTTGACATCAACGAATTACAATATGGCGGAACCTGAAGCTACTCGAGACTCGCATCAGGGATTTAAGACGCAGCGTTGACGCTAAAGTAGGGGAAGTGGAAATGAAAAACACGCGTCGGGTTCGCATCGCACCCACGTCGGAATGAAAAACAGACCTTTGACATCAAGGAAGTGACAAGTGCAGTTGACATCAATGCCCAGATTGTTCAAATGGTAAGTTTGGAACCAAGTTCTGGACTCATGATTTGGGTCATTTTACAAGAAAAAGCCACATGGCATGGGACTTTAGGCTGCCCGTCCATGTTACAGTTTGACTCCTCAGGTACACCTGTGCAGTTGAAAAGAATTTTTTGTCTCTACCAGGGGTGGGCACTCACTTTATTTTAGGGAGCCACAATCCCTTTAACCTTTTGCGTACAGAATCAATTTCATCAGAATTGCTCTAACGGTAGTATTCATGTCCTACATGAACCTTAAGCGTTGTTGTTACAGTCGGATGTAAAGAAAACATTTTTTTCAAATACGGTGAACTCATGTGAGACATGAAACCTCCGAAAAGCGATTTGTGGTAGGCTTCATGTCACACATGAAATTGATCCCTCGCTTTTAATTTATTTTCTTTTTTTTCCTAGCCGTCCATGTTACAGTTTGACTCCTCAGGTACACCTGTGCAGTTGAAAAGAATTTTTTGTCTCTACCAGGGGTGGGCACTCACTTTATCTTAGGGAGCCACAATCCCTTTAAGCTGATTTGAGGCAAGCCACATCACAGGCATTTATTTATTTGAAAATTTTGGTCCATAGTCTTCAGAATGGAATTTCTAATCTTCAACTCCATACAAGAAATTTTTCAACTAGTGTGAACCATGGTCCGTTCTGGTTCATATTGTTCTGATTACTGGAAAGACAAGAAAACCAAAGACCTTTTGTTATTGAAGTTTGTACTATGGGTACAATGGTAAATCTCCCTGGTCAATAAAACAAATGGCCACCCTTAGAGTAACTTTTTTTTTAGAGATTTGATAGAGGGAACTGTAATTGCTAAGGTCTTATCATCCCAAAATCAAAGAGGAAGGAAAGTCAGGATAGGAGAAAGGTAGCTGTTCTGAGAATGAACATTATCCATTCAGGATAAAATCCACCTCAAATTGGAATTGAACCCATGGCCTAGTGCAGTGGTTCCCAACCTTTTTTTCACCCACGTACCCTTTGGGTACCCGGATTTAATCTCACGTACCCCTGCCACCATCATAAGGAGTAGGTACCGGTTACACTTACCTAGGTTGATGTGTAGCAGCGTTGACGCTAAAGTAGGGGAAGTGGAAATGAAAAACACGCGTCGGGTTCGCATCGCACCCACGTCGGAATGAAAAACAGACCTCAGGTTTGGATAAGTCCTTATTTATGGGGAAAGACAGACAACACCGAAGCGAATACAATAGTCCGTCCCTTATATATAGGTATACCTTTTTATTACTATTGTAATAATAAAGGAAGGACGGACTAAATACCTTTGATCATAATGCATAGGTAATCAATGTAATCATAAATATTTTCCATTCATATCAAATAAATATGGAATTGTAAATACTTTTCCATACTTTGGTGATTTAGGGCAAAAAATTAAAATCGGTGCAACAGTTTCAAGTTTCCAACCGTTTCAAGCGTTTGTAATCGCTGAGTATTTAATCGCACGGTATGTTGTTTTTCCCAAGGGTTTTCCGGAACTTCTATTCGTCGTTAATTCCAGTGTTGCCAACTAGGATAATTTCTATCCTATTTTAGGATAATTTTGGGCCTTGTGTCATACGGCGAACGGCGGCAAATTTGAAAATGGTTTTTTTTTCTACCTACCTGAAAAGAAAAAAGCTTGTACCTATTTGTAGGATTGTAGGTAATCAATCGGTAATCATGTTTATTAAAGGCAAGTTGCAGGCTCTTCCAGAAATAACCAAGCTACAGTTAGTGAACATTTTAAATAATATTTCTGGCAGGAAAGACGATTCTTCATGAAAATATTTTGAAAAGTTTAAACCATGTTGTTAACATCCATGACCTCAGGTAAGAGTGTGTTTTATCCAGAGATGTGCAAAATGCTTTTGAAAACCAATTTGAAATGCAAAATGTAAAATGCCTCTAGAAAACCAATTTGAAATGCAAAATGTAAAATGCTTTTTAAAAACCAATTTGAAATGTAAAATGCAAAATGTACATTTTGAAAATGGTTTTTTAAATGCTTTTTAAAATGGATTTTCAAACAATAAGCCCTTGTAACCCTTGTAAAATATCCCTATTTAAAATTTTTTTATGGGTTTTTTTTTTTTTTTTTTTTTTTTTTTTTTTTTTTTTTTTCATTTTAATCAATAAACTGTTTTTGTTAAAACCACGAGCCAGAGCACAAAATTTTGATCTGAATACATCTGAGAACCGATTTCCAAACTATTTTTCCATTATTACTATTTTAGCTCGAGAAAAATTACGTTATATCCGATTGGTGCGTATGTGTGTGTGGTGGTCCCGTACAAAGGACGGGTCAACCACTAGTAATAATGGTAATAGTAAAAAAAGATAGGTCAGGATCAGGACATTCTAAGTTTCTAAGGCTAAGGGACTCGGCAAGTTTTTTTTTTTTTAATTTCATTTCATTTTTACAGATTAATTATTATTAGTCGGTTCAGCTAAAAACGGGACAAGGGTCTGTCCCGGATTTTATTTTTTCCCGAAAATACGGGACGGTTGGCAACCCTAGTATGAATGCCACTTACCTGTATCGAAATAGAAAAGAAGGTACTTATACGTCTTACCTACGTAATAAAAAGGACAGAGACCAAGTTTTATCTGCAGATTTCATTGGACCATTTTTCTCTATGTTTAACTGGAAAAAAGTTATGACCAGTTTATTAAGGGAAGGTCGTATATTTTAAAGAAAAACACAATGGCGGATATATAAGCGAGATAAGGAAAAAATGTTATAGAATGTTTTCTGTTGGAAATGACCTCAGGGATCTACTGAAAATATTTTGAAAAGTTTAAACCATGTTGTTAACATCCATGACCTCAGGTAAGAGTGTGTTTTATCAAGGTACCTACTTTTTTTTATCAACATGGATATGGTAATAGAACAGATGTGCTTACTTGGGTGAGGTAATGAGGTTTTAAGTCAAAGAACAGGAAAAATGATAAGCAATCGAATTTTTCTTTTTCTTCTACAACTTCCAGATCCTGAGATAAATCAATTTAAAAAAATACTGGTAAATCTTGAACTCTGACATCATGGCATATATGCTCCCTTACACACTGATATCACATCAAATGTCCTGAGCAAAGCTTCCTTGCAGGCAACACATTAACACTTTGACCGCCACAGCTGCAATGTACATATGTTCATAGGATGCCACAACCAATTTTACTGGTGTTACGTCCACACAAAACCAGCACTGCATGAAAACATTAAACAAAATTTTCTCACCAGCACTGGTAAATCTGTGTAAATATTGCTCAGTAAACACATATGCCAAGCTAACATATAAAATAAATAAATATACCTAGTCCATATAACAAGCTAAATCTGTTGTGATTTTAGTCATACAACAAAGACTTTGTAAAATTTGAATTTGTTTTCTATAAGTCTCAGGAAAAAGTTCTTTATATTCCTAGATTGCTAGAAGCCTTGAGAAGCCATTCCAGCAATCAAAAATCTCATTGGTGATATATTGAAGTAACACTGAGGGCTCCAACAGTGTTACCTTGACATAATACGGTTTTCCATTATCACACAAAAAAGGTGTTACTTTGGCATAACACCAGTGGTAAAAGTGTTAATGTGTGTGCATGCATACATGTCCACACATTTCTTTCTACTCCTCCACCATTATGTTTGCACACTGGTGCTAGGTACCTAGCAGAATTCAAGGCAACATGCTGAACTCTGATGTCACACACTTTTGAACTTTTTCATCAGAACAAAAAATACAAATTGAATTTTCAAACTTTTACAGTTATTTTTTCAGAGTCTTGACCTCAGATTTGGATTTTCACAACCTTTTTCATAGAGAACAACCTTCTGTTCATAAATTTTACCCAAATGTAACTGCTCCATTCTATGGTATTTTGACCGCTTTTGGACAGATTTCGACCGTTTTTTGGCGGTTTTCAGCTATAGCGACAAAACGGTTCGAGATATTGTAAAAGTGGGGGTAAAAGAACACTCAAATAAGCATCATTCAATAGGATAAGGAAAGTCGTGTGATGTTCACACCAGATTTTTTTATACCACCATCACTGATGCTAGTGATGCCTTTACCATCATACACTTCTCCACCTCTGCAGTCTGCATCATTTTCAATTACCTTCCCTACATTAGAGTGCACTCAGTATCTACGTCCCCGCTCTTAAGGGATGAGTTGGATAATCAAATAAATTTGGCAATAGTTCTAATATTCACCCTTCCCCTATCTAATTTAAGTATAAAAATAATAATAATTAATAATTCAATTTTTATTGTACATTAAATTCAAACATGAATGTATACAACATCAGTATGTTACACTAATGTTAAATATAACTATGTGAAAATGCAGAGCATACATAAGGGGCCCCCCCCCCCCAAATCATACCTCCAAAAATATTTTTCATTAAAATTGGAGTAACGGTTATCTGTATTTTGACTTCTACTACACTTCCTAGAAGCATACTTGTTATTACAAAGCTAATGGTTACTTACTTACTTACTTACCAAAAAGTTGAATCTCTTGTGTGGTCTGACCTTGAACACCAGGCTGGGAAATACACCGATAGGTGCCGAAATCTTCAGGTTTCAAGTTTTTGATTTGAAGTCTCATGGTGGTTTTGTATTCGAGTGGATCATCTTGATACTCGGTGTAATTATAATAGTACTTGTCTGTGTCCATGCTGTAAATTCAAATGAGATTATTGTGTGTTAAGAAAGCTGTGACATTTATCCGGATACGGGTAAAAATCCGGAGTATTATTCGAATATCCGAAACACGGATGTCGAAGAATCCGAAATGTTGAAGTGATGAAATCATTAAAGAATAGGCCATAGTTCCGGCTCTGGTTATCGGATCGAGGTCAAACTTGCACTAAAGTATTACGTTTTTATGCCTTTGATATGATGTATCAATAGTGGGTTCTTATTTAAGTTGGGGCCAACTGCGACCACAAAGAGGGGCTATGACTTAATTCATGGGAAGAAATATTGATCCCCCAAAAAATATGAAACAATATAAAATATAGTGGTTCTCGAGAAACCCACCCCTAGGCAAGAGTTTATAAACACCCTGTATATTTTTATGTCGATATAGGCCGGCCGTCGTGTCGATTGGCTTTGTCCTTTGTCGTCTTAAATTTTATGATAACGAAAACTAAGATCCTAGGACACACATTTGGTTTACTTTAAGAACCAGGGCCCCCCGATCCTATTACCTTGGAAGAATAATCTTCTGTTGAAACGCCCAGTACTGGAACTGGCGCTTGTTTTCCACTTTCCTGTTATACTCCCAATGGTTGGAATATCTGTTAACCCGGGTGTGACACTCCAAGGTCACATTGGAACCGAGAAGAGACCCGACTACATCATAGGAAACCCACCATTCCTCGACTGAAATAAAGTGACATACTAGAATCAGCAATGGAACATAATTATGATTCCCGCGCGAACGACACTTAATAAAATGTTAAAGTGCCCCATCAAAAAAAAAAATAAATAAATAAAAAATAAAAAAAAAAAATAGAACGAAGACTCTGAAAAGACGTATTTTAGGGGTTTTACGATTATTATTTACTAGTGCTTGATCCGTCCTTTGTACCGGACCACCACACACACATACCCCACCACAAATACATATGTATATTATGTACCTATATATTAGATGATTCAACCAAAGAGATTCCGCTTTGAACGTCCACACTTGCTGCCCTGGATGAGTAAGTATAGGAAGTGTCTTTTAACAATCTGTTTGTTGATTCTGTATGGAACTGCGTAACCATTTTACTATTTTGTAAAATACTATACTTCACCTAGGTTTCTGTGGGTAATCACCACGCAATATGCTTTGGCAGTCAGAATGGGTGTTGAAGTTGAAAATTCAAATCTCCTTGCTTGAATTCAAAAAGGCACATAATAAAAATAAAATACAGCTTATGAAATCATTTTAAATATCTTACATGAAATTACAAACTGTAAACTCATCCAAATGCACATCACTGCAAGGTTGACTGATAAATGGTTCATCTCAACTCATTGATATTCATAGAAAAAGCACGATAAATTTATATATGACGTGTGAAAAAACTTTAATTCTGTAAAACTTCGCGATTTCAGCAGTGAACTGAATCACATCATGAACCTATAATATAAAGAGGGGCGGATTTATTTGACTATACATGCAATCAGTGACCCTAGATATAGTTTACATCACATCATGAACCTATAATATAAAGAGGGGCGGATTTATTTGACTATACATGCAATCAGTGACCCTAGATATAGTTTACACAAGGAATACAAGGATATGACTTCCTGTAATCTTACATTAATTGTAGGCACCTGCCTGCGACGTTCAGCTTATGAATAATACTCATTCATCACTATTAACACTATTTTAACTTAACTACACTCTATTCTCTATTTCAAGATCAGACTTTTACATTTTCAATATCAACCTTGGCGTAGTGGTCGCTGTACTCGCCTTGCACGCGGGAGACCCAGGTTCAATTCCCGGCGGGGTCGAGAAATTTGCAACATACAAATGATCTCTTCGGTGATGGGCTTAAGCGACGGGAGACCCAGGTTCAATTCCCGGCGGGGTCGAGAAATTTGCAACATACAAATGATCTCTTCGGTGATGGGCTTAAGCGAAAAAAAAGTAAAAACAGATATTTTTTAACAATTTGGACCAATTGTGCAATACTTTCTCATTAAGTCATTACTAGTAGGTAATAGCTTCGATATACTTTAGTAGTATGAAAAAAAAAAGTAGCGGGTCTCCAGTATGTCTAACAAAAGAATAAAAACGTTAGAAATCAATTTAATCGAGTGCGGAGTGTCAGTCAGCCAGCTCGTAGCGGGGTAAAGGGGTATAATTATGTTTGATACCTAGAGAAGAGAGAAGGCGGACAGGATAGGAGAAACCCAGCCGTTCCAAGATCGGATGTTTACCTTATCTACTTATGAAGTAACCATCTCATATCAATCTATGTATACCTATTAGGCCTTAATCTGTTAATCAGGGAGATAATTTCGGATCTATTTTTCGGTACGATTAATTTCCTTAATCGTGGAATCCATGTTATGAAATTTGAGATAGTCCAATAGGCCTACGGATAAACCATATTTTGTTAATCCTAATCAATTCGATATAACTAATTATGACTGTTTTTTGGGCGGTCTTGGTGAAAAATTAATTGTTTTCCTCATCGAGGTAATACCTATCCTGAAAATAAACAAAGTAGAATTAAGCCTGCTGATCAAATGATTACCATCTGTGTAAACACGATTATAGAGATCAATTACCAAGTAGGTATACACATAGGTACTGTGAACCTACTATCTAAATAGGTCTCATTGTATGTACCTACTTTCACGTGAAATAATTCAAATTTACATATCTACATAAATGTGGAGGGAAAAACATTTGTTGTCCTAACATTAAAGTGAACAAATAAATGGTCGATTCCTACGAAAGTAGTGAACAATCCAAATCTGAGGTCAAAACTCCGAAAAAATAACTGCGGTAAAAGGTCGAAAATTCAATTTTCATTTTCCGTTCTAACGAAAGAGTTTAAAGATGTGTGACGTCAGACTTCAGGCAGTTGCCTCGCTAGGTAGCGCCAGTATGCAAGCGCGCTTGCGGAGGAGCAGAAAGAAATGCGCAGAAACGTATGCGCACAGACACATTAATGTGTTACCTGCGAGGGAGCTTTGCTCGGGACAGTTGATGTGACGTCATCGCCTACGGGAGCGTATGACGTGACGTCAAAGTTCACGATTTACCGGTATTTTTCACAAATTTCTTGACCCCGCCGGGAATCGAACCCGGGTCTCCCGCGTGCAAGGCGAGCGCAGTGATCACTACGCCATGGGAGCTGACATTTTTTGGGGGTACTTATATAGGAACAAAAGGAAGGGGATTCCTAGCTGGCACCGATGGAAAGCTCCACATCACCGGCATAACCTCAGTTGATCTGATGATCAACCAACAATCTTACAAGGTGAACTTCTTCGTCTCTCCTCATCTTCGCCTGGATGCCATCCTAGGACAACCGTTCCTCACACAGGTTGGTGCCATCCTGGACTACTCCAGATGCAAGGTCACTTTCAGCCACCCGACAGAGAACACCATCTCCTGGAAAGAATCTCTTTCTGCCGAGGACGTCCCCACTACTACTGGCGTATCAACTAAACCTCCCGATCCACGGAACTTGGAATCTCCGGATCCTATACACCGAACTCCGAAGGTTTTTCACGTTGTACCTACTCCACACAAGGCCGGTCCTCCCCGAAAACCAGTGCTCAACCGACGGGACATTCCCGGCATCGCGATCATGGACAGTGGATCTTCAGGCAATCTCATTCACTCGGACTTCGTGAAACAAACCGATCTACAACCGGCACCTTACGAGGGCTTCCTAGCCGGCACCGATGGAACGCTCCACATCACCGGCATAACTTCAGTTGATCTAATGATCAACCAGCCCGGCATTACTGTCCGGAAGAGACGGGTCCATTCGAGGCCCAAACCTCGCTTCTGGAGACAACCCAGGGTTCAACACGAACCAGTCGTTGCTAATCGCGCAGACCGCGCTCACAACAAACGCTCTGATAATCAGACACATACTCATATTTCGAAAAACGAGTACAAATTTTTGTCGATGGTGGGATTCGAACCCGGGACCTTCTGCATGGCAAGCAAGCGCGTTACCACTTGACCAAATGTGTCATAAATATGTGTGATCTCACAAAAATAGCTATAGGAGATACGTAAATGTGTGATTCTTAATTGACTATGTATTGTATGACTGTTTACTAGTCTTACCTAAATATGTGTGATCTGATCTCACATAAATGGCAATAGGAGTTAGGGTATGTTATAGGTTTCTACTTAAATGTGTGATTCTTAATCGACTATGTATGCATTGTATGACTGATGACTAGAATAATGATGTGTGACGACTCTTTGACAACCTGGGACTATATTCCGTCATTTCTGTCACAGACACCTAGGCTCCAGCACTAATACCTACCTAGAAGTACCTATGAAGGTATGTAGGTACTATATTCTGTCACTGACACCTCTCGCATAGATATTTAGCAGAGATACCTACAAATATATAGGTACTCAATTTTGTCACAGACATCATGGCACTAAGATAAATGGGTACTTATGTAGGTAGGTATAATACCCTTTTATGAACAAATCCATTTATTTTATCTGTGGAACAAATGTGTCCAATAAACACCCCAGGTAAATGACCAAACTACGATAAATTATATAGGTATCTTTCATCGTTCAATAGAGACCAATAATGGATTTTGCATTCAATAAGGCCGACAGCAGAAATTTACCGAAGGTCGACATAAGCTGGGCCCGTCCCTCCGGGAATTTTTTAGCCCGTAGTTTATTCGATCGTGATTAAAGAAAATCAGTACCTATATGTACCTACCTACCGAATTTGTTTAATATTCAGTTTATTATTATTCTTGATGATTTGATTTTACTTTCATGTAATGATTTAAAATCCAAAGACTCTAGAGCCCGTTCTCCCTCTATTCCCAATATAAGGTTTAAGTCACCCATCCATTTATTGGCCTTGCTCGGCGTAGCTTAACATAGGTGACGCTAAAACCGGTCTTAAAATATTTAAGTCACCCATCCATTTATTGGCCTTGCTCGGCGTAGCTTAACATAGGTGACGCTAAAACCGGTCTTAAAATAACGACTGAAGTCTGAAGTGTTATCTAAAACTTTCTCGCTTTGAGTTCATAGGTCGTCGCGACAAATTTCAAGATTAGATGAGCTCGTTTGTGTGAGAAAATGTGAAAAAAATCCCCAAAAACCAGTGTTTTTTTTTTTTTTGCTTTATGGTTCTCTGGACAAAATTTTCACCACCACTTTCGTGTTCCTGGTAAAAAGACCTTTAATTTGATATACATATTATAGGTCGCCAGTGTTTTTTTTTTTTTTGCTTTATGGTTCTCTGGACAAAATTTTCACCACCACTTTCGTGTTCCTGGTAAAAAGACCTTTAATTTTTTAATTTGATATATATATAGGTCGACCAGAGGTCTGTTTTTCATTCCTACGCCGCATCGATGCGGCGTTCACTCTGCGTCAGGAGTGGGGGTAAAAAGTGGAAATTCAACAAACATGACGACATCTAGTGGAGAAATTACGAAACATTTTTTTTCATTTCCCTCAATACAATTACAATATGGCGGAACCTGAAGCTACTCGAGACTCGCATCAGGGATTTAAGACGCAGCGTTGACGCTAAAGTAGGGGAAGTGGAATGAAAAACACGCGTCGGGTTCGCATCGCACCCACGTCGGAATGAAAAACAGACCTACAGGGTGGTTCAGAGTTACCTGACGGTTTTAATTTGCCCATTATTTTGTTATAACTTGTTGTAGCTTGTTGAAATTAATATCACTAAGTTCAGAACTAAATGAGCTTTTGTTACAATGTAGTTGTGGACCCCACAACATCAAGCTCTTGCTGTGGTGGCATTCCTTAAAAGTAGTTAATTTTTGACTAATGCTCAGGGGAAGTTTTGCACCCATTTTGATTTTCCTCCCTTCTCACCCAATCTTAGCTCATGTTACTTTTTTCATGGAAATACGTTAAAAACAAGGTGTATATTTAAAGACAAGGACTTTTGATGAGTTAACGGGTGCTTCTTATCCCAAAATTTGTGCTACAGCCCAGGAAAGGCTAAAGACAGTATGTTGAATTTGCACACAGGTTGAGTGTTTTCAAATTGAGGGCAATTTTTCGGATAGTGTTGTCTGCCACACCTGATCACCATCACAAACAAAATCCCCAAAAAAGTAAACCTCATTTTGTTATCTTTCATTTAAAATAAATATCACTTTTTTATCTTAAAAATTGAACGTGTAGCATCATTTTA
>NW_007379165.1:0-29947 GCF_000475195.1 Diaphorina citri | reverse complement strand
ATGGTTAAAAAAAAAAAAAAAAATATGAGTTAATTTCCTATTTGAACACACTGTATGTACTTTATTTGCAGATCCTGTGATGTTCAGAAAATATACAAAATAAACTTGGACAGCAACAGTATTGCAGTTAAGAATTCAACAGGTGTTATTATTACATATGATAATTTATCTCACATTAAATTTCTTTGTCACCAAATCTCAACTGAACTCAAGAAGAGGGAGAATATCAAGTACTATTTTGTTATAATTCCTCAAGTTACCAGTGCCATTGAATTCTTACTTGAAGAAGAAGGGCTTTATGGTATTGTAGAAGTGTATTCATTACTTTGGCAACCAGTTGTGATCGATACAAACTTAATTTCTCTGGAATTACCTCATGTGTTCTCCAGTCTATTCCTTGAGAAAAATTTACTATTAGTTCCATCATTGACTAGAAGTTTAGAACATCTGTTCGCTTTATTTGGCCAACCAAAAAATACTTTTATACATGGTGAAATTTCCATTGATATTTACGAAAGGCTGAATGAGTATTGTTTCAAGCAAAGCAATTCAAATGACATAGATTACTTTATCATGTTTGACAGAAGTTTAGACTATGCTAGTGTACTTCTTACCCCAGTAACGTATGTGGGACTCTTGGATCAAACCTTTGGCATAACCAACGAGAGTATCGAAATCAACAGTAGTGCCACCATAAACAAGAGAAAAGATCCTGTTCTCAAAGAAATCAAATACAAAAATTTCATTGATGTCAGCAATTATTTGAAAGAAAAAAGTCGATTCATACAAAGTGAACAAAACAAGTACAATAACAACATGTCCGTCCTAGAATTGAAACAATACATTAATCAAGATCTGAAATCTATTCTAGAATTGAAGAAACAAGTAGCAACTCACATTGCGGCATGTGAAAGTATTCTGAACAATATGGGAGAATATTATGCAGAGATTACTGAGCTTGAAAACAATATCATCAGCGATATAGACAGAAGTGAATGCTATGAGCACATCAGCAATATGTTACTAGGACAAAAGATAACAAAGGAACACGTGCTACAAATCATGTGTCTCTTATCATATTATAACCAAGGTATGCAAGGAGATCATTATAATGAATTTAAAAGCAACTATTTCAATATTCATGGTTACGAACATATGACCACATTCTATAATTTAGAAAAAATCAAACTCCTTACCAAAAGAAATACAATGAACATTACAGACACAATAAATGCTCAGACACAAATGCTGAATAATGAACTGAGAAGCATCATAAATAAACTGAAAGCTTCTAGTGACATACCTTCTACTCCCAGCACCTTGAATAGGTACTACGTATCTCGTATTGTAGAGTTGATCGTCACTCACAAGTATTCTGTTGATAATTTATGTAAACTTTTTCCTTCAAATTGTCAGTCCAAAATTTATGATACTAACATTAGTAAAGATAAACTAACATTTGTGCTATGTGCTGTGGGAGGAATCACTCATAATGAGATCGCGTGCTTGTCAACATTAGAGAAGAATTTGGATATAAACATTCTTATTTATACCAGCAATCTAATCAATGCAGCCAATATGTTACAACAGTGCATGTCCTGATCATATCTGTTCTGTACCTGATCATATCTGTTGCCTTCTTGTCTTATTATGTTCAAGATTGAAAAAGGCGTGGGTAATTGTTCAGAAGCCACGACAATGAAAAATTACTACAAATTTTCTATACAAGGTGCGCCAGAAAAACACTGACAGCGGCTCAGGGTAGGTAAATCTCATTAGTTCCATCAAGGTTCTCTGGGTCATTTTCCTATCTTCGACTTCGTTTCAGAGAAAAGTCCAAAAAACCACTTAAAATATAATTATGTATAGGCTTTGTGTCAGTTTTTTTTTTTTTTTTTTTTTTTTTTTTTTTTTTTTTAAAAAAAATTTTTTTTTTTAAAAAACCATACAAGGTGCGCCAGAAAAACACTGACAGCGGCTCAGGGTAGGTAAATCTCATTAGTTCCATCAAGGTTCTCTGGGTCATTTTCCTATCTTCGACTTCGTTTCAGAGAAAAGTCCAAAAAACCACTTAAAATATAATTATGTATAGGCTTTGTGTCAGTTTTTTTTTTTTTTTTTTTTCATTTTAATCAATAAACTGTTTTTGTTAAAACCACGAGCCAGAGCACAAAATTTTGATCTGAATACATCTGAGAACCGATTTCCAAACTATTTTTCCATTATTACTATTTTAGCTCGAGAAAAATTACGTTATATCCGATTGGTGCGTATGTGTGTGTGGTGGTCCCGTACAAAGGACGGGTCAACCACTAGTAATAATGGTAATAGTAAAAAAAGATAGGTCAGGATCAGGACATTCTAAGTTTCTAAGGCTAAGGGACTCGGCAAGTTTTTTTTTTTTAATTTCATTTCATTTTTACAGATTAATTATTATTAGTCGGTTCAGCTAAAAACGGGACAAGGGTCTGTCCCGGATTTTATTTTTTCCCGAAAATACGGGACGGTTGGCAACCCTAGTATGAATGCCACTTACCTGTATCGAAATAGAAAAGAAGGTACTTATACGTCTTACCTACGTAATAAAAAGGACAGAGACCAAGTTTTATCTGCAGATTTCATTGGACCATTTTTCTCTATGTTTAACTGGAAAAAAGTTATGACCAGTTTATTAAGGGAAGGTCGTATATTTTAAAGAAAAACACAATGGCGGATATATAAGCGAGATAAGGAAAAAATGTTATAGAATGTTTTCTGTTGGAAATGACCTCAGGGATCTAGCCTAGGATGTTGGTAACGCTTTTCGTGTTCACCCTGTAGAAGCATCCAATATACTTCGGATTTTTTCCCATGTGGGTAGATACTGATAGAGAAGTTCTGTTGATTTATCCAGAGAAGGATCAATTGATGTTAAGAAGAACATTCACCTCACCCGCTCGGTTGATAATAACACTCGAGTCTGTTGTCATTGAATTTGGGGCCGGGATTTCTGAAATTCAAAGCATTTAGAAATTCAATCTTTTTTTTAAACATCATACTAGTGTTTGACCCGTCCTTTGTACGAGACCACCATACACAAACATCTCATCACACACACACACCCACCCACCCACCACACACATCCCAAATTTAATTAAAATCACACTTATGGTTAGGATCGGCCCAACGGTTGGCGGCATTTCGGCTCTACTGACTAACGGTAAGAGATATCGAAAAAGTTATAAGAGGAGACCCCCCCCCCCCCAATCCAATACCTAGCTAAACATAATTTAAAGTATAAGAGGGGACCCCCCCCCCCCCAAATCATACCTCCAAAAATATTTTTCATTAAAATTGGAGTAACGGTTATCTGTATTTTGACTTCTACTACACTTCCTAGAAGCATACTTGTTATTACAAAGCTAATGGTTACTTACTTACTTACTTACCAAAAAGTTGAATCTCTTGTGTGGTCTGACCTTGAACACCAGGCTGGGAAATACACCGATAGGTGCCGAAATCTTCAGGTTTCAAGTTTTTGATTTGAAGTCTCATGGTGGTTTTGTATTCGAGTGGATCATCTTGATACTCGGTGTAATTATAATAGTACTTGTCTGTGTCCATGCTGTAAATTCAAATGAGATTATTGTGTGTTAAGAAAGCTGTGACATTTATCCGGATACGGGTAAAAATCCGGAGTATTATTCGAATATCCGAAACACGGATGTCGAAGAATCCGAAATGTTGAAGTGATGAAATCATTAAAGAATAGGCCATAGTTCCGGCTCTGGTTATCGGATCGAGGTCAAACTTGCACTAAAGTATTACGTTTTTATGCCTTTGATATGATGTATCAATAGTGGGTTCTTATTTAAGTTGGGGCCAACTGCGACCACAAAGAGGGGCTATGACTTAATTCATGGGAAGAAATATTGATCCCCCAAAAAATATGAAACAATATAAAATATAGTGGTTCTCGAGAAACCCACCCCTAGGCAAGAGTTTATAAACACCCTGTATATTTTTATGTCGATATAGGCCGGCCGTCGTGTCGATTGGCTTTGTCCTTTGTCGTCTTAAATTTTATGATAACGAAAACTAAGATCCTAGGACACACATTTGGTTTACTTTAAGAACCAGGGCCCCCCGATCCTATTACCTTGGAAGAATAATCTTCTGTTGAAACGCCCAGTACTGGAACTGGCGCTTGTTTTCCACTTTCCTGTTATACTCCCAATGGTTGGAATATCTGTTAACCCGGGTGTGACACTCCAAGGTCACATTGGAACCGAGAAGAGACCCGACTACATCATAGGAAACCCACCATTCCTCGACTGAAATAAAGTGACATACTAGAATCAGCAATGGAACATAATTATGATTCCCGCGCGAACGACACTTAATAAAATGTTAAAGTGCCCCATCAAAAAAAAAAATAAATAAATAAAAAATAAAAAAAAAAAATAGAACGAAGACTCTGAAAAGACGTATTTTAGGGGTTTTACGATTATTATTTACTAGTGCTTGATCCGTCCTTTGTACCGGACCACCACACACACATACCCCACCACAAATACATATGTATATTATGTACCTATATATTAGATGATTCAACCAAAGAGATTCCGCTTTGAACGTCCACACTTGCTGCCCTGGATGAGTAAGTATAGGAAGTGTCTTTTAACAATCTGTTTGTTGATTCTGTATGGAACTGCGTAACCATTTTACTATTTTGTAAAATACTATACTTCACCTAGGTTTCTGTGGGTAATCACCACGCAATATGCTTTGGCAGTCAGAATGGGTGTTGAAGTTGAAAATTCAAATCTCCTTGCTTGAATTCAAAAAGGCACATAATAAAAATAAAATACAGCTTATGAAATCATTTTAAATATCTTACATGAAATTACAAACTGTAAACTCATCCAAATGCACATCACTGCAAGGTTGACTGATAAATGGTTCATCTCAACTCATTGATATTCATAGAAAAAGCACGATAAATTTATATATGACGTGTGAAAAAACTTTAATTCTGTAAAACTTCGCGATTTCAGCAGTGAACTGAATCACATCATGAACCTATAATATAAAGAGGGGCGGATTTATTTGACTATACATGCAATCAGTGACCCTAGATATAGTTTACACAAGGATATGACTTCCTGTAATCTTACATTAATTGTAGGCACCTGCCTGCGACGTTCAGCTTATGAATAATACTCATTCATCACTATTAACACTATTTTAACTTAACTACACTCTATTCTCTATTTCAAGATCAGACTTTTACATTTTCAATATCAACCTTGGCGTAGTGGTCGCTGTACTCGCCTTGCACGCGGGAGACCCAGGTTCAATTCCCGGCGGGGTCGAGAAATTTGCAACATACAAATGATCTCTTCGGTGATGGGCTTAAGCGAAAAAAAAAAAAGTAAAAACAGATATTTTTTAACAATTTGGACCAATTGTGCAATACTTTCTCATTAAGTCATTACTAGTAGGTAATAGCTTCGATATACTTTAGTAGTATGCTTTCCTGGTAATAACTAAAGCTAAACCAAGCAACCTCCGTGGCCGAGTGGGTATCACACTAGGCTTGCACACAGGAGGTCCGGGTTCGCTTCCCAGTGGGGCCGAGGTTTTTTTGGCTCTGTGCTTGGAAACCAACATACTACCAACTGTCTTCAAATCCTCAGTGGTGTAGTGGTTAGCGCGGTGGACTTCGGATCTGGAGGTCGGTGATTCGAGTCAAAGTCAAGTCATAAAATTTAGCGTAGTGCATTAAGCAGGGAACGACATTTGTGACAAGCATTTCTGCTTAACACAATTAAAATTCCTTAACCTGTCTTCAAATCAAAAGTCCCATCCCTTCCTTGCCCACTACACCAAAAGTTTTGATTGCAAATCCCACAATATTACTAGTTAGGTACACTAGACCAATACTTATCAGTAGATTACTGTAGATAGCCTCCTCAGAATTATTATTAGGTATGAACCTGCGTGCTTGGGTACTTCTGGGGGTATGTTCTCACTGTTGGCACAGCCTACAATTCCTACACTGACTTCAGCACATTCTCTTATCCTTGCTTCGATATTGACCTTGATTCTAAACACATTTCCACTATACCTATAAAGTGTACCTATTACCAATGTGTAAAGTTCCATAATATAATACCATTCCCACTATATACCTGTAGCACACCAAACTATATCTAGGTAGGTATGTGTAAAGTTCCATACGATTCAAGTAGTAAGTACTATAACTTCGTGACAACTTAAATCTCAACTTTGATCCTATGACTTCATCATTAGATGACGTGAGTTTCCGGGTTCGGAAAGGAAACTTTTAAGTGTTCTAAAGGCCCGTTTACACCCTACGTCTTATCGTACGTTTTGCTGTTTACACCGGTACACTGCCGGGAAAAGCCAGCAAAAAAGAAAAATTCCGTTGGTCCTCATTTTTCCTGCTCTATGACTTTGAAACATCACCCAAGTAAGCGCAACTGATCTATTGAACACTAAAATGAGTGACACGTTTTAAAAGGGCTTTTTTAACGTCATTGTATAACCGTTAAGGTTTTTAGTGACGGGGGTTTTACCCACCATTCGCCTACAAGCTACTCGCCTAGCTCACATTAACCTCACCCAGCCTGAGTGGGGCAGAGGAAAGACAGTAACACAGCATTGCTCAATTTGTTATATATTGAGGATAAAATTCCATACCTCGGCTGGGATTGAACCCACGCCCTCCTGTTTACCAGTCGAGCGCCTTGACCACTACACCACTACACCAAAAAGACTACGAATTCTTGCCCTCCTATGTGCTGTCTTTTCTACCAACATACTACCAACTGTCTTCAAATCCTCAGTGGTGTAGTGGTTAGCGCGGTGGACTTCGGATCTGGAGGTCGGTGATTCGAGTCCAAGTCAAGTCATAAAATCTAGCGTAGTGCATTAAGCGGGGAACGACATTTGTGACAAGCATTTCTGCTTAACACAATTAAAATTCCTTAAACTGTCTTCAAATCAAAAGTCCCATCCCTTCCTTACCCACTACACCAAAAGTTTTGATTGCAAATCCCACAATATTTATTTATTTATTTATTTATTTATTAACACAGTAAACGGGCGTACCCTTTTCTATCTAGGTACCTATCTGTTTTACATATCGAGTTCCCTAGCTAACCTATCTAGCTTAGTCTATGAAAAAGACTACGAACACTAGTTAGGTACACTAGACCAATACTTATCAGAAGATACCTCCTCAGAATTATTATTAGGTATGAACCTGCCTGCTTGGGTACTTCTGGGGGTATGTTCTCACTGTTGGCAGCTACAATAATGAAGAGTAAATACTAATAATTGCACATTAACATTATAATAAGATAAGTGCCCATATACCTTATACAGGTGTGTGTGTGTGTGTGTGCTGGCATTAAACCATTACGTTCACTGTTCCCGTCTTGTTTATAAAAATTAACTTGAAAAAGTTGAGGTGAATGGTATTACTGGTTCTTTCATTTTATTTAAATTTCCATTTTTAATGTTGTGTGAGAGCAACCATAGCAACAACCGACTTATGACTTCATCATAATGCCACATCTCAACTGAATAAGGTCCTTGCGTGAGGAGTATAGGGTGAACCCAGCAACACATGACGTGGGCCCAGTTAATCACTTCTGCGAGCACTTGTCACATAAAAAAAGCAATACTTTTCGTCATGACGGGATTTGAACCCAATCAACTTTTTCTGTTTAAGGAATAGCCCAATGTTGCCTTTTTTGTTGAAGATAACAGGAAAATATAACCTTGCGATGAGCTTAATAACTAAGGAATAGGTAATATATTGGTGGGTACTTACCAGTGTCTATATGTAATCTTGCGGGTTTTTGTATAGGGGTGAGTCATCACACATAGGTACTCATTATTATCAAGGATTTGGTTTAGACCTCAGAATCCAATTTTGATAATGGCCGGATTGAGATTTTTCTCCCCGTCCATGGCACTTGAATATTGAAGACGGAACTGTTTCAGGCTAATAGTAGTTAACAGGAAATGAGATTCATTGGATAAGAATACATTTATGTAAAGATTATTATTTATGTCGATACGACCTTGAGGTGCGAAAAAAGTAAATAGACCCCATCACTCCACACGGAATGCTCAAGATGAGAATCTGAAATTTGGGTTAGTGTTCTATCTTTTGCAATGCCATTTAAGATTTTGAGGTTGGTCCCCTTGAGCCGACTCTGGCTCTGGTCAAACGACTTGGCGGGGCTTTTTTACTTTCCTTATCCTATAGGAAGGAAAGTAATGTAGGTAATCGGGTCAAATTTGCGATGATCAGTTTTTAGTACGAAAACACGTTTTGAGGTCCCAGGAGAGCCTAGAGCATAAATCCAAAGTTTCAGTCATTGGTCCGTGTGTAATCCCTTCCTCATAAAAAGTGAGTAGAAAATTGAATCTGTATGAAGTTTTGTACAAATTACCCATGTGGAGCTAAAGGTACAAAGCACGTACTGTACCTAACACTTTAGCCTAACTTTAGTAATAATTCAAACAGTGTATGAACAGTATGAACCGTGCAAGTTGGCACTTGTACCTACTATGGTATGCATTGAAATCATCAACTTTGGTCGAACGTTTACACTTAATTTATAAAGTTTATATAACTACTTATGTAAATGAGGCTTTACACATTATTTGCCACAAAGCTGAACTGACTTTTTATTGCCTTATGGTCAGTCAGCTAATTTTCGCACTCCTTATGGCCAATCAGTTGAATTTTGTGTAATCAGTTTTTTAGGTATACCCGGGTAAAAGGGACTGCTGGGGTAAAGGGACTTTTCAGTCCTATTCGGGCAGTATAAACAAGGTATTCTATTCTATTCTCCATGAACCACTGAAGTTAACCAACGCAACGTCGAGCGTGGTCAGTGTCCGGATGGGTGACCATCTGGGCAATTGCGTGCAGCACGGTGCAGCTCATCTATTCAGGCTGGGCGATGTTAATGTGAGTAGGCGAGTATCTTGTCGTCGTACACTAAAAACCTTAGCAGTTATAAGTACATAGGTATGTACATGGTACACTTGGTATTTGTCAATAGTAGGTATCTTATTTCATGTATAGGATGCTTATGACCCAAGATGTTCAGAAATAAATAATTACAACATACTATATGTACCTACTTCACGCAGTTCTTAAAATAGACTCAGATTCGTTATGCCCAGCCATGCACTCTATCCTAATCTATAGGTATCTTATTTCATGTATAGGATGCTTATGACCCAAGATGTTCAGAAATAAATAATTACAACATACTATATGTACCTACTTCACGTAGTTCTTAAAATAGACTCAGATTCGTTATGCCCAGCCATGCACTCTATCCTAATCTGAGAATTTCCTTCGTCTCATATACCAATCACGTCTTAAATTTCCTTCTCAACATCAAGAATAGATAACAATAAATAAACCTTTATCGTGGGTCTGCGAGTACGTAATTACGTATACGTAACAAATCCCTTGTCATAAGTCTCTGGTAACCAATACTAACCTGTAGCTGATAGTTTTTGTTCGGTCAACATCCAAAATTTCAAATTCGTATTTTTTGAAAATAACCGCCAAAAGATGGCTTCGATATATCGGCGAAAAATATACCGGTTTTTAATATATCGGAACATCCCTACAACCTACAACGTGAATTACAGATAAGCCGTCGATATTGACATTATTGACGGGAAAATCGTCACGTTGGTCCCTTGAAGAGACATATCTATGTACTTTCATTGATTCCAGCCAGCACCCTGTACATGAAGAGTAAATACTAATAATTGCACATTAACATTATAATAAGATAAGTGCCCGTATACCTTATACAGGTGTGTGTGTGTGTGTTTTTTTTTTTTTTTTTTTTTTTTTTTTTTTTAAGAGGTTTGACAGAGGGAACTGTAACTGCTATGGTCTTATTGTCCCCCGAAGAGAGAAGGAAGACAGGATAGGAGAAAGCCAGCCGTTCCGAGAACGAACATTATCCCATCAGGATAAAATCCGCACCGGGCGGGAATCGAACCCGCGGCCTAGCGCTTACAAGGCAGACGCGCTACCAACTAAGCTAACTAGGCTGGCTAGCCCATGGTCTGTACGTTACGTACTACAGGTTTAAATGGGAAAAAGTAGAAAGTTGGGAACAAAATTAAAAATATCTCAAGAACGATTTGTCGTAGAGAAATGAAATTTGGTATGCTATCCCGGTATAGTCCAAGGACGCGACTGTAACAATTTGGTAAAAATCGGATAGTCACTCATCCAGATATTAACCAAAGTAATTGTTAGATAAAATCCGCCCCGGGCGGGAATCGAACCCGCGGCCTAGCGCTTACAAGGCAGACGCACTACCAACTAAGCTGACTAGGCTGGCTCGGAAAACTTTATTGGAATGATTCATTGGAAATTGTCCCTTCAACGTTCTATCGCCACTGGCTGAAAGGCTAACACTAAAAACGTTTCCGGTAGGTACTACCTACTTTTTTTACGCCCCGATTATTCGGTTTCTATTTCTCCCCGTTACATGTTTCTAATACTCCCCGTTACATGTTTCTAATACTCACCGTTACACATGGTTCTAATTTTTCTAATACTCACCGTTACACGTGGTTCTAATGTTTCTAATACTCCCCGTTACATGGTTCTAATGTTTCTAATACTCCCCGTTACACATGGTTCTAATGTTTCTAATACTCCCCATTACACATGGTTCTACTGAATAAAGAATCCCACTTACCTAAGTTACCTATTGATCGCGTTTTCCAAACAGTATTTATATGGAGATAGGATATTCTTTTGTTATACCTACCTATATCTTTGATATGACCAATAGATCAGTTGCGCTTACTTGGGTGATGTTTCATAGTCATAGAGCAGGAAAAATGAGGACCAACGGAATTTTTCTTTTTCTCCTACGACTTCTAGATCCCGAGATAAATCGATTTCAAAAATACCGGTTAATCGTACATCGTCCGGACATTGGTCAGGAGAATTACCGTTCTGTGGTAAGTTGAAACTTTGCGGTGAAGCTACATATTGGTACAGGCGAACCTGGATTATTTAGAACTGATTTTTTCTTCCAAGTTTTTAGAAAAGAAAAAAAAAACACACATTGGCATTTGTCATCACGTGACGATATTTGAAGCAGTAAAGTGAGTTGTATTGACAGCTTCGTCAGTCAAGTGCTTTGATTGTGTTTGAAAAATTGAGATTAAATTTAGAAGAAATAAACTCTATCATTTTGACAGTCGGTCCCTTTTGTTCCCTGTTATCCACATTTGACTGTATTTCAAGACGATACAATGGTACGGTCAGATGGCAATCTTTCAGTCAAGAGTGTAGAATTACTAGCATTATTATTACGGTCAAATTTGGTCAGTGGGTCGGTGGTACAGGAATCAGTTGCCTTGGAAACCACAACACAGTTGTACCATGTACGCTGTAATGTGTAATGCATGACACCCATGTGTCATGTAAGTCATGCATGATTGAGTTGCTTTCTAATCGGATAACTGGAGTATTTGAAGCTCGAAAATACGTGGAAAGGTAGGTACACAAAATATGTAAAAAATAATAAAAAAAAAGATCCGTGGTGTAGATGGACCTTAAGGCCCGTCTTATTATCGTGCAACTTTTAAAGTTAGCGTGTAGGTAATCGCCTGAAAAAACAAACCTATGAAAAAAAGTAATGATGGAGGATGGAGAGTCGGGCGTAATAAGTTGCACGTTAATATGTATAAAGATGTGTCCACACATAATCGATGGCGTCGATCAATATCGACTGAACCGTCCAGACTGCCTCGACAACATAGATTCACCTCGTCGATCGACGTCGAATATGTTCGAACACACCTTTACCGTATTCCTGCCCTAGATATTTATAGTTCCGAGACATAGAGATGTGTTTTTCTAATTTTCCTAGTGGAAACATTGATAAATCCGTGGGAAATGATTCAATCATGCATTCGATGCTTGGAACTCATATACAATCTGTATGAATTGGTTTTCTAATTTCATTTCATGTATGGGTAAGCTATTGGTTTCCTATGAGCTATCAGTCATTGTTAGTTGTAAGTCATAGCGTTCTCATGATACCCGTTAAACCAAACCTATGTATCTTTTTCTCACTGCAGAAATACGCCTATAAATAGGTATAGGTGAGTACTTGACTACTATTACTCATTTACATACATGAGAACTTGCTCATACACCTCTTCTATTCCATGCATAATATGTGACTATTACTTGGCTTGGGCTATATTGAGAAAAAAATTAGTGATGGGGTGCGACAAGTTAGGTTGGAAGATGTCTCTTACATATTGGGTTACCTACTTCCCCTGATTTAGGGTGTTGGAATGCTCTAGTAGTGTCGAGCTTTAGAGTTCAATATTAGAGTTCGGAACCCAGACATTCGATTGGACTTCCGGCACCCCAGTTATTTTCTCAGTGTACCTAAAAACAGAGTTGAGCAGAGAGCATAGAGCAGGGAAAGGGGAGCGACCACTTCAAACCGTATAGAACTGAGAGCAAAAAGTTTATGCTCTTTGCTATGCTCTTTGCTCTCCGGTCTACTCTATATTAGGCCTGATCGGACCATGACTGGCGTTGTAAGCTCCCTCTATGAATTAGGTTTATATATAATATATACGGATACTTTTTTTTTTTTGTCTAGGTATATTTAAAACCTGGTACCAAACATTTCTTTTTTTTTTTCAATTTATTATGTGCGTCAACTTTTTTTAAATTTATTTAGGTGCGTCAATTATTCTTATTTTTAATCTGAAAACTTTTTCTATAAGAAATAAATAAATAAATGAAAAATTTGTTCTAATTTTTTCAACGTTAGTTTCACAGATGTTTGTAATAATTACTATTAATTTGTAATTACATACACAAGTTTCCCATCACTACAAAATGAAGGTAAGTCCATAGAAAACATATTTTCTTCTTCATAAATGCGCTGATATGTTATGTTGTAACCACATGCATACGTAATCGTATATGTGATTTGAGAACATTATCGATTCTATGTTGTCTGGCTCTGCTGCTCTGCATCTAACTTTCTCAATGTTGGCTTTCCATGTGTCTGATGAGACCCGCACTTCATCTGCACTGTTGGCTGCAGACAGAACACAAACATATTAAATTTAGGAATTCAACAGTTATTTGCGAGTTCAATTATCACCCGGGACAGATTTTATTCTAAACAGATACGGTTCGTTCTCGGTAGGGTTGGCTTTCTCCTATCCTGTCTTCTTTCTCTCTTCACTTTCGGGAAGATAAGACTTCAGCAGTTACAGTTCCCTCTGTACGGGTTTGATACTTCTTTGTGTCAATGAATTTTACTATTTTTTGTGAACCATTACCAAATAAACATGTGAATAGTCTATCTTAGGCGATTTTTGCAACATCTCTTAAAAAACTAGCATTTTTTCAATTCAATTTCCAACTGGAATCTATTGAATTTCTCCTGATAGAAAGGGCTGCATCTAAAGTCCGCAAAAAATGACCTTTTTCGAACCTTTTTGTAAGTGGGACATCCGAATTTTGGTGCTCACTGCAGCATTGTAGGGTTTTCCCAATATCTCAATAATCCTAAAATCCAATGTTTACCTACCATGCTGGCACCGGTCGCAGGTCGCTATGCGCATTTATATGTCATAGCTACTCATTTTCCTCACGAGGCTGAGTGGGCCCCGCAACATCCAGTCACGGAATCAGTCATTTGCATGATACAAATTTCTTGACCCCGCCGGGAATCGAACCCGGGTCTCCCGCATGCAAGGCGAGCGAGCGCAGTGACCACTACGCCATGGGAGTTGACCATATCTTCATGTCATCACCATACTTGGCTCAATGTGTTATGATCGGTCATAAACTCTGTGTTTGTACTTAGTTGAGTTGTGAATAGAACCAGCAATGTCATTGAATTTACCACACAAGTTTATAGTCCAGTTTTAGACGTGCAATTTAAGCACCGAGATCAGCAGGTATCATGTATGTGTGTCTTATGTATGACTATGTTTATGTATGCTATGTATGTCGTACAGTCTACACCCACTAGTGGCAAGGTCGTTAGGTCTATTCATTTCATTTCAGGTTGGTACACTCAATACGAGTAGCCTTCTTAGTCCTGTTTTGTATAACATTACATTACTTCAACATAACGTACATAGAACTTATTGCAGATGTTTGATAGAAGGAACTGTAACAACTTTCGGAACAAAATCGAAAAGAGAATTAGGACAGGGTAGGAGAGAGCCAGCCGTTCCGAGAACGAACCTTATCTGTTTAGGATCGCCCCGGGAAGCGGAAAGGTCGACCTTCCAAGTTTTCTTCTTCTTCTTTTACTTCACCTTTTCCCAATCTAATTACCCTTACCCTAAGTTCCGAATTTTCCTGCGCAGGTACAAACGTCGCTCTGAGGCGACCCACCAATCAGTCGTCGACCATCCGAGGTGCACCGTCGTCCAACGCTAATGACGGTGAACTCACCACGGTGCACGACGGCAAGAGGTGCACCGAGACCCAGAAGGAGGTGTCACCCTGGTGGCAGGTCGACTTGTTGCGGCCCTACCCTATCCGGATTGTGAGGATAACCACGCGCGGCTGTTGCGGTAAGTTGTTCTTTTAGGGGTTTAGGGGGTCTTTTAGGGGTTTATCCCTAAAAGATTTTGAGTCACAAAAGATCCAATCAGGGCACAGTGACATAGGGCGTTTATTATAGCCCATGGCCCTACTTATACCAATACCAATAGGGGTTTTCCCACAAGTACTCGCGATTATCCTTGGAAATTTCAAGTTTTTCCTTTTACTTATGCGGCCCTACCCTATCCGGATTGTGAGGATAACCACGCGCGGCTGTTGCGGTAAGTTGTTCTTTTAGGGGTTTAGGGGGTCTTTTAGCGGTTTATCCCTAAAAGATTTTTAGTCACAAAAGATCTAATCAGGTCGCAGTGATATTTCATTTCGCAGTGATATTCATTTATTATAGCCAATGTCCCTACTTATACCAATACCAATAGAGGTTTTTCCCACAAGTACTCGCGATTATCCTTGGAAATTTCAAGGTTTTCCTTTAACTTTACTTTTTGATCAGAACTTAAAAAAAGAGGTTTCATAGAGGGAACTTTAACACCCATATTTATGAACAAAATGCTGGCTCTTAAGTTCGTGCTAAGCATAGTCTCAAGGCATTTGATTGGTCAATTTTGACTTGAGACTGATCTAAGAACGATCATTCTTGTTCATAAATACGAGTGTCAGACTCTAACAACGGAGGTCTTATCGTTCCGAAATCGAAAAGAAAAGGAAGACAGGATAGGAGAAAGCCAGTGAAGTTTCAAGAACGAACTTTATCTGTGTGTAGAGCTGTAGGGGAATGTCCATTGTCCAACCCGGGGCGGGAATCGAACCCACGACCTAGCGCTTAGAAGGTAGAAGGCAGGCGTACTAGATCCCAAGCTAACTAGGCAAGTGGACATTTGAGTATGCTTAATAGGGAAGCTGACCTCACAAGGTGATCAAGTATGCAGTCAGACATACCTCTCCCAAAGACATTTGTTTGACTGTATGCCAACATATCATTAGGAGTTTAATTTATGTAAAATACGTAGGTAGTTATTAATAAATGATTACAAATATTAATAATAAATACCTTCAGATATGTCAATAAAAATATTTTGCTGTCCAACCTTTAATTATCCCTATGAAAAAGTTGGACATAGGCAGAGACAACAGAAAGGTCTGAGCAAGCCACCAGCCCTTTCCTGCGACTTTTAATAAGGCAGGTCTCTCCAGCAAATCGCCACGCACATCGTTCCTTAATTTCAGTAATCTATGGGAAACTGGTGCATTGTGTGTCAGGCTTTAATTTGAACTCTGACCTGATAATGATATGTTGTTGATTTCATCTTGCAGGTCATCAGCCACTACAAGACTTGGAAATCCGGGTCGGGAACAGTACTGATCTCCAGAAGAATCCCCTGTGTGCCTGGTTTCCAGGAACCTTAGGTAAGTTCCAGGAACATACGGGCAGGACAAGTTACATAACAATGTGGGTAGATTCTGCAAAGCGAGAAAGCCTTAGTGGGTAAAATACGTAGGTAGTTATTAATAAATGATTACAAATATTAATAATAAATACCTTCAGATATGTCAATAAAAATATTTTGCTGTCCAACCTTTAATTATCCCTATGAAAAAGTTGGACATAGGCGGAGACAACAGAAAGGTCTGAGCAAGCCACCAGCCCTTTCCTGCGACTTAATAAGGCAGGTCTCTCCAGCAAATCGCCACACACATCTTTCCTTAATTTCAGTAATCCATGGGAAACTGGTGCATTGTGTGTCAGGCTTTAATTTGAACTCTGATAATGATAAATTTATATGCCAACGTATCATTAGGAGTTTAATTTATGTAAAATACGTAGGTAGTTATTAATAAATGATTACAAATATTAATAATAAATACCTTCAGATATGTCAATAAATATTTTGCTGTCCAACCTTTAATTATCCCTATGAAAAAGTTGGACATAGGCAGAGACAACAGAAAGGTCTGAGCAAGCCACCAGCCCTTTCCTGCGACTTTTAATAAGGCAGGTCTCTCCAGCAAATCACCATGCACATCGTTCCTTAATTTCAGTAATTCATGGGAAACTGGTGCATTGTGTGTCAGGCTTTAATTTGAACTCTGACCTGATAATGATATGTTGTTGATTTCATCTTGCAGGTCATCAGCCACTACAAGACTTGGAAATCCGGGTCGGGAACAGTACTGATCTCCAGAAGAATCCCCTGTGTGCCTGGTTTCCAGGAACCTTAGGTAAGTTCCAGGAACATACGGGTAGGACAAGTTACATAACAATGTGGGTAGATTCTGCAAAACGAGAAAGCCTTAGTGGTAATGGTGTGGTTGGGTAGAAAAACTCACACCAGAGGTGAAAATCTTGCCACTGAAAAAATAAAGCTCTCAAAAAGGTAGGTAAGGTTTCTTAGGATAATTTTTCCTCTGTAGGGGTGACCAACGCTGATCAGGCTTATCTGGTTAAAGCCACCTTGCCATTTCGTAACAAGGTAGAGCAGCGGTTGTCCTCAAGAGGCTGAGTAAAATGGTCACCCTTTCAGACCACCAAGCGATACGACGTGATGCGAAGTGACGTTACGTAACTTCAGGGATTCTTGTAAAACGGACTCATCGGTCCGGTGCGGAGTTGTAAATCCGATAACAAGATGACATAGGTACATAGAAGCATTACCTATTAGTTTATTAGGTATAATATTAATCTATGTACGATATAGGCATATAGTTACCTGTTTTTTAGCTACATTTTGTACTAAAATGTTCTTCTCGTGTTTACAGAGGAAGGTATCACAAAGTCGTTCACATGTGCCCGCACACTGGTCGGTCAGAATGTGTTCATCCAGCTGGTTGGAGTAGAAGGCTCCCTGTCTCTGTGTGAAGTCGAGATATTCACCACAGATGGTAAGCTATCTATTTTCAGATTTCCATATTTTAACTGATGAGCGATGAGGCTCTTAGAGATTCACAAATACTTCAAGATTGTTGGTTGTAAAGCAGAAATTGTAGAGACCCGGCTTTAAACTGTCTGCAGGGCTGGAATAGGAATAAAAGGTCTGTTTAGCCCTGCAGTAGAATAGTATATACTATTACTGTGGTTGAATTATATCAAACAATGTTGAGGATAAAATTCCATACTTCGACTGGGATTGAACCGGTAACCTCCTGATTATTATGTTTAGGCGGTCTCTTCTTGATCCCTTGTGTGCCGCGTCCATTTTAGTTTAGGGCTATTTGGACAGGACAACAGGACAAGTCAACTAAGTAGCTGGTTGAAAATCTAGCGAAATGGCGAGGCAAAAAAAAAGTCTGATATGTTCATCCAGCTGGTTGGAGTAGAAGGCTCCCTGTCTCTGTGTGAAGTCGAGATATTCACCACAGATGGTAAGCTATCTATTTTCAGCTTTCCATATTTTAGGTAATGATGAGTGATGAGGCTCTTAGAGATTCACAACTACTTCAAGATTGTTGGTTGTAAACCAGAAATTGTAGAGACCCGGCTTTAAACTGTCTGCAGGGCTAAAGAGACTAAAGTAGTACTAAAGAGATTTAAAAACGGCTAGAATAGGAATAAAAGGTCTGTTTAGCCCCGCAGTAGAATAGTACATACTATTACTGTGGTTGAATTATATCAAACAATGTTGAGGATAAAATTCCATACTTCGACTGGGATTGAACCGGTAAGCTCCTGATTATTATGTTTAGGCGGTCTCTTCTTGATCCCTTGTGTTCCGCGTCCATTTTAGTTTAGGACTATTGTAGTACTGCAACCTCCTATACCAATTTTTCTTCCGCCGCCATAGCAGGGGGAATATCATAATCACCTCTCGCTCCAGCTCTCGTATATCCTTATCTTCCCTTTCAGAGTTCTCCACCGACCGTTGCGCGTCGGAAAAGGCCGCCGGGTGCCGCGACTGACAGCAAGTGACTTGTTCAAAGGCTTGCCTAGACCTATGGAAACGCAATCCAAGTGAATTTTTGCATTGAGTTGAGACCGTGTATGAGTTTTGTATCCATCATTACAACCCTGGATTTTTACCAAATTGTTACAGTCGCGTCCTTGGACCATACCGGGATAGCATTCCAAATTTCATCGCTTTACGACAAAGCGTTCTTGAGATATTTTGTTCACAACCTTTTCAATTGGCAAAATCAGTCAAATCGGCCGAAAAAGTGATTTTCCGGCAGATCTGACCGTTTTCTGGGATTCAAAAGGAATAATTCTCATGGGCGTCTTTAAAAAAGGTAAAACGACAACTCCACTGAACTTTTGACAAGATTTGATGAAGCAGTGCAGCTCAAACGCCCCCATTTTGTAACGAAAAAACTGCTGTTCCACATTGACAATACCCCGTCCCACACCTCAACAATTGTCAAGGCTAAACTCCACCATTTTGGTTAGGAATTGTTGCTACAACCACCCTACTCAACTAACTTGACTCCTATGATTATTTTCTGTTCTCTAACTTGAAAATTTGGATCAGAGAAAAGCGGTTCACCTCAAAGGATGACGTGAGCACCCCAAAAAAACGCTATTTTGAGGAATTTGAATCGACAAGGGCGCATCGTTTGCCGACGCGCGGTCCAAGTGCCAAGCATCGGGCGGTGATCTGGTGCACGGTTTCAGGGGGATAACGAACACGTTCCTCCTAGGGGAGCTGGAGAGGAGGAAGGACCGCCTGAAGACACTCCTAGTGTGGATCGGGGCACAGAAGGACCCGGGCATCACGGCCCGCACCTGGAAGTGGGTGGATGGTGAGTGAACCGACCTTCTGGGAATACGGACAAACAATAAAATGGATTTCTAGTCCGTCCTTCCTTTATTATTACAATAGTAATAAAAAGTTATAAGGGACGGACTCTTGTATTCGCTTCGGTGTCGGTCATTCTTTAGAGGTTTGATAGAGGGAACTATAACAACTACTGAGTGAATTGGCCTTGTGAT
Source organism: Diaphorina citri (assembly GCF_000475195.1). NCBI lineage: Eukaryota > Metazoa > Arthropoda > Insecta > Hemiptera > Psyllidae > Diaphorina > Diaphorina citri. Next base: position 10,391 of record NW_007379165.1, on the reverse strand, counting down.
CCTATAGGAAGGAAATGTGATTTTATAGAGGTTGAACCGTTGAACGTCACTGTTGTGACAGGGATTTAACCCACCATTTGGCGACAAGCTACCCGCTTACTGATACCCAGCCTGAGCGGGGCCGGAAAAGCCAGCACCACGCGATTGTCTAGAATTCCTAGATAGTCACTCATACGGATACTAACCACGCGCATCGTTGCTTGACGTCAGTGATCCTTAGGGAACTGGTGAATTCAACGTGCTATCGCCTCTGGCTACATAATATAGTTAGTAGGTATTAAAAACTGATTTTATTTTCAGGCGAGGTTGTAACCAAACCATCCTGGGGTAAGGACCAGCCTAACAACTACAACGGAGAACAGAACTGTGTGGTATTGGATGGAGGTAGGGGATGGTTATGGAACGATGTCGGATGTAAACTGGACTATCTCCACTGGATTTGTCAACACAGTAAGTTATAGAATAGAATAGAATATACCTTGTTTATCCTGCCCGAATAGGACTGAAAAGTCCCTTTACCCCAGCAGTCTAAACAAGGTCTCGTATACTGGGTGTTCAAGCTCATACTGCCCCACAGGAAAGTAATTCGTAAAATCAGTACCCGATCTATGAGTCTACAATTCGATTCTTTTCTTTATCTATGTAACTAGGTATAGACTAAGTTGAAAAATAGAACCAAAACATGTAGGTATCTTGCACCATTTTCTCAAACACAGGTACTTATTGATCCACCCTCGTATGCTATGTATCTCTTACAGTCTACACCCACTAGTGGCAAGGTCGTTAGGTCTATTCATTTCATTTCAGGTTGGTACACTCAATACGAGTAGCCTTCTTAGGTTCTTAGTCCTGTTATGTATATCATTACGTACATTAATTCAACATATTATGTATACAAAAAGAACTTATTCCAGATGTTTGATAAAAGGAACTGTAACAAGTAACAAATTTCGGGGTGGAATCGAAGAGAGAATCAGGACAGGATAGGAGAAAACCAGTCGCTTCGAGAACGAACCTTATCTGTTTAGGATAGGATAAACAGATAATTGAGAATTTTTGGAACCAAATTTAGCGTCCCGTTAATTATTAAATTCATCAACGTTATTTGACGAAAACTCGTTTCTGCAAAAACACAGAAACACATGCGCAGAACCGAGTTTTCTTCAAATGACGTTAAATGGGTCAGTTCAGTGGATGCTAAATTTGGTTGCAAAACCTCCCTAATATCGCCCTACCTTAAATTTTCCTCCGCAGGTACAAACAGAAAGCCAGTCGTTCCGAGAACCTTGTCTCTCTAGGACAGTGTTTCTTAATTGGTGTTCCGCGGAACCTAGGGGTTCCGCGAGCTGACGGCAAGGGTTCCGCGAGATATTTTGGAAAAATCATACACTAGATAAAATGCAGTTTCAGAACGACCATCTTAGACTAGGTATTCCATCTTATACAGCTTTTTTTAGAGGTTTGATAGAGGGAACTGTGGGGGTGCAATCTTGAAAGTTCAGGGTTCCGCAAAGATGTTCACCTTTTGAAAAGGGTTCCGCGGCCCAAACTAATTAAGAAACACTGGGGGGTGCAATCTTGAAAGTTCAGGGTTCCGCAAAGATGTTCACCTTTTGAAAAGGGTTCCGCGGCCCAAACTAATTAAGAAACACTGAACTAGGGGATACCTTTCTTCCGTTTCTTTGATATCTACCTACGGGTGCAATCTTGAAAGTTCAGGGTTCCGCAAAGATGTTCACCTTTTGAAAAGGGTTCCGCGGCCCAAACTAATTAAGAAACACTGCTCTAGGATATTTAGGATAAACAGACAAGGTCGCCCCGGACGGCGCGCTACCTTCAAAGTCATTTACCCTATGGGTGCAATCTTGAAAGTTCAGGGTTCCGCAAAGATGTTCACCTTTTGAAAAGGGTTCCGCGGCCCAAACTAATTAAGAAACACTGGTCTAATAACTAATAACAGTAGGTAGGTAGGTAATAGGTACTGAACTATGTAGTTCATTGAGTATATTCAGCAAGTCCTCTATTTATTCTTCTATTTTCTCCCTAGTTAGGTACATAGTTTTAGTTTCACTGACAGTTCCCTCGGGGACCCCTTCTCTCTCTCTCTCTCTCTCTCTCTCTCTCTCTCTCTCTCTCTCTCTCTCTCTCTCTCTCTCTCTCTCTCACTTCATCAGATAATTATCAGAAATATTTTTCTAAAGTTGAAATGTTTAAAGAAAAGCCACATCAAATCATTTGTCCTTGAAAAGGCCTTTAAAAATGTTCACTCAAGCACTCAAAAGAAGTTATTCGAGGAATTCTAGACCCTCTTTATAATTGTGAAATAAAGAAGAAATATTATTCAATCAATCGAAATCAATCAATCTAAAAAATAAAATAAAAATCTCTCTTTCTTCCCCTCCAGATCCCGCAAACTGCGGTAGTCCCGACAGGCATGTGAACACGACATTCGTGGGCACTGTCAGCACCAAACTGGGCAGTACTATCAGTTATGCATGTCCTGAAGGCAATATGCTGGTGGGTAGTGCCACCCGGACCTGCAAGGAAGGATTCTGGACTGGCGTAGCTCCTACTTGTCAATGTAAGAACCTTGAGAATTTTGCAGCTTAAGATGTTTGAACACTTTGCAGATTTTCAGCTTCAGCCGATGGATGTTCCCAATCTGGTCCTCTACTTATTTTTGTCCAAATTGTTTAGGGAAAGCTATGAGCGATTGAGTATGAGAATAGATTAGGTACATGCTGAAATGGTCCACCACAGACTCCTGGAAAACTATCGAATCAGCCCTGCACCACAGGACTGGATTTTACAGCTCGGGCTTCGAATCCCGAATATATTTTCTCTGCAGTCGAGGCAAACTCAATGACCAATTCGATAATGGTTTCACAGAGAAGTTCTTTCCCGCCTGAGGGCGAACTTTATCCTAAACAGATAAAGTTCGTTCTTTGAACAACTGGCTTTCTCCTATCCTGTCCTCCTCCCTTCACTCTCAGGACGAAAAGACCTCTGTTGTCACAATTTCTTTAAAGTAACAATAATAAGACTAATTTGTAATTTTCGACCTTTCTCTCTCCCTAGACGTGGACTGCGGTAAGCTAGAGCACATTGAGCACGGTACGGTGACCTTGGAGACCACGCGCACCACGCACGGCGCAGTCGCCATCTACGCATGTCACGAGAACTACACCCTGATTGGTGAAACGCGGCGCGTGTGTGGTGATGGCGGCAAATGGAATGGCACGGAGCCGCAATGTCTGTTTGATTGGTGCGCCGAGCCGCCCCAGATCAGCGGCGGCATTGTCACCACCAGCGGCCGAAGGACCGGGTCCGTAGCGACGTACTCGTGTGAACCCGGCTTTATACTGTTTGGATCCAATGTGAGTTATCTTGAGATTTGTGTCGATTTTTGTTGAGCTAGGAGGTAGCCAAAGTGTGGAGCAAAGTGAATCGAGCTTTTATATCCAAAGTTCCTTACAATATCTCCTTTTCAAAGGAAAAGAATAATGGATTAAAGTTCTTTTCCTTAGCCTACTTTATCATGAGCACTCGTTGCTGTGTTAAAAGCCCAGACTAGGTTAGGTGCCGGTAGACACTAAAAGTACACGGAAAAAAGACTTTTCCCTTTTGACTGTTAAGGCTGTTAAGATGTTTTACCAAAAGGATTTTCATCTTTAGACGACTCTTGAATAAAGTACTTACTTGAATTACTCATACTGTCTAGAAATGTTGCCTCTCTAAAAATACTAAAAAAAAAAAAAAAAAAAAAAAACAATACCGGCAAACAGATACAACCCGCTACCCTCTGCGCGTCAAGCTGTATAACACGTTCCAATCCCGGAACGGCCTTCGGTTAGTGGCCGATCCGGCCTGAACCAGACAACCCTCCCCACTATTCCTTACTCAATGGTACACAGCGCATGGGCTCAGGTGGCCGAGTAATTAGTTTGTGGATGGATGATTATTGCTGGAGCCGGAGCTATGAGACGACAAGTGTGCAGATTGCGAGATGGAAAAGTGGTACCGGGACACGCCATCTCTGTGAATGTAAGTTACACGAATGATACCAGGTTTGATCTTGCTAGAATAGGACTGAAAAGTCTTTTTACACCCCCACAGTCTTTTATACAGTTTTTATACACAGTTTTTTATACCTATACATAATTTATACTTTCGCCGGTCCTGCTTGGGCTGGGTAAAATCAACTATGTATGTTAAGGCGGTCTCTTCTTGATCCCTTGTGTGCCGCGTCCATTTTAGTTTAGGGCTATTTGGACAGGACAACAGGACAAGTCAACTAAGTAGCTGGTTGAAAATCTAGCGAAATGGCGAGGCAAAAAAAAAGTCTGATATGATCATATCGATTGCCTCACCATATGAGAGTGGGCACCAAAAACACTTGCAGCGTTTCCTTGCTGAAATATGTTCGGAGTATTTTAGATCAGATTGCCTTACTGAATTATCTGAGCAGTCTTGTTTAACTTCTCAATCATCTTCTTCTTTACTGCACCTTATCCCAATCTTATTTGGGGTCGGCGTTACCCTCCTTTATCCTACCCCTCCATACCCTCCTAATGCCTCCTCCCTTCTCCATCCCTTTTTTCTTATTTGACCTCTCAATGTCTTCTGTTTAATATAACCCTGATTGCTCCCATGGCGTAGTGGTCATTGCGCTCGCCTTGCACGCGGGAGACCCGGGTTTGATTCCCGGCGGGGTCAAGAAATTTGTATGATCCAAATGATTGATTCCGTGACTGGCTGTTGCAGGGCCCACTCAGCCTCGTGAGGAAAATGAGTAGCTATGACATATAAATGCGCATAGCGACCGGTGCCAGCATGGTAGGTAAACATTGAATGTTAGGATTATTGAGATATTGGGAAAAATCCTACAATGCTGCAGTGAGCACCAAAGCTGTTGACATAATAACACAAAGAAACTGCATTTACATTTACAATATAACCCTAATTTTCTTCTCTCTTCAGTGATCACCTGTTCCAGAGCCGGAGGTACCCAAAGGGGCGCGCATATGGTGGTGGGGTACGACCTCAATGTTCATTCGACACTGGAATTCCACTGTGAACCTGGGGCAATCTACTCGTACGGTCAGCCGCTAGCGTTGAATGCGCACCACGACAGGGGGGACTGGGACAACATGTCACCACAATGTCAATGTAAGTTATGTAATATGTATTACATTGTGCCTTTCTTGTCTATTTCGTTGTTACTCCGAAAGTGCAAGGTGTGTCCCACACATAGTTGACCGGCCGTTGACGAAGGTGAATCTATGTTTGTCAGGCAGTGTGGACGGTTCAGTCCGACATCGGATCAATGGGCCGATGTGGACACACCCTTTACCATGGTTTTTTTTTTCCGAAAATGGCTAATTGTTGATGGCATTTGACAAAACAGGTGGCTATTTATAAAAAACGAATTTTATCAAGAATCTGTCGTAGGAGAAAGAAATCCTCACGTCCAATGAAAAAATGTTGTACTGGTTTTTCATACCGACTTTTTCTCCTGTGAAGCTTTGCTTCTAACCTAACCAACCTCACCCTGCCCTCGGTGGCGCGAGTGGTCAAGGACGCTCGCCTCGTCTAATGTAGCAGTTGTTCCATTGCTACGAAATAAAAACGGCGGTGGAACACTCATCTTTAAAAAAAAAAAAATAAAGATACGATACGATAGAATAGAATAAATGGAGCTCTAAGGGTTAGGTGGTAGAAAACGCCTATGGCGTTAACCTCGCCTAGTGGTTGCCTTCCACTCAAGAGTCTATTATTATCTATTATTACCCAAGCACCTCAAAATCAGATTTAAGAAAAGTTTGTCAAACGCATTTTATCTTTCCAGACATCGACTGTGGTCGTCTCACGGCCATTCCATACGGCTCCATCTCCTACCTAAACGAGACTACCTATCTGGGCAGTGAGGTTCTGTACTCTTGTTCTCGGAACTATCGACTGGTGGGACATCCTAGGAGATCCTGTCTGGAGAGCAAAGTCTGGTCTGACACCGCCCCCAAGTGTGAAGGTAAGGCGACAAAGGATATTAAGGTGTGTTCAAACGTAGCCGTTGATCGACGAGGTCAATTTAAGTTATCGAGGCAGTGTGGCCATCGATGGCCGGTCGACGCACCTTTTAAAGGCACTTTTCGACTGATTATTGAAGTTATTTGAGCAATTTTGATTGAGCAAACCCAACGGTTGGTAGCTAAACGGGCGACCGCACTGCACTTTCGGGGTGCAGTGGGCACTCAGCCTTGTGAGGACGTAAAATTGCCTGAAATGCGAACGAAAAACGAAAACCAAATCAGAATTGAGACAAATTTAGGATTGAGCTTATTCATAATTACATACCCAGTTCAATCCAGAATTGAAGCCAACTCCGACTTCGTAACTTGAAATGGGGATTATGGCTCTCCAAAAGATTACCTCGACACGCGAGAACCAGACCCAATGCAACAACCACCTCTTTTCTTCTCCATTTTCAGAAATCCGTTGTCCAGAGCCTACGCTGCCCGCGCACAGTATTCTGTCCGTGACGGGAAACGATCGGCTATACGGGCGTACTCTCATCAAGACTGCAGACTCGGCCTCTTCAGTGGCCACCTATAAGATTGGAGCTCTGGTCAAATATAGGTGTGAGCGGGGGTTAAATTTAGGATTGAGCTTATTCATAATTACATACCCAGTTCAATCCAGAATTGAAGCCAACTCCGACTTCGTAACTTGAAATGGGGAACATGGCTCTCCAAAAGATTACCTCGACACGCGAGAACCAGAACCAATTCAACAACCACCTCTTTTCTTCTCCATTTTCAGAAATCCGTTGTCCAGAGCCTACGCTGCCCGCGCACAGTATTCTGTCCGTGACGGGAAACGATCGGCTATACGGGCGTACTCTCATCAAGACTGCAGACTCGGCCTCTTCAGTGGCCACCTATAAGATTGGAGCTCTGGTCAAATATAGGTGTGAGCGGGGGTATAAGGTGGAAGGTGAGTAGCGAATAGTTTTAAAATGAAGGGTCGAGAGGAAGAACGGACTAAGCCACACATATTATGAATCTCGTTTTGAGATAATTGGAGTTGAAGTTAAGGAGTTGCCCACGGGTTAGCCAAACAGCATTACTGATAACTGCTAAACTACAGCTGATATTGCCTTTAATTCCTCTACTAGTGGATAAAGTGCGTCAGACTGTGGCTTAGTCCAAAAAACTGAAAGAATCGGATTATGACTATTCAGCTATTCAGCATTGCGGGCAAATTACCAAAAGAGTCCACTTCCCAAACCGCTAGAAAAGGATTAAACTTCGAACATTCCTTAAGGAAAACTCATTCGGGGACATTGTTATTTTTTATTTATTTATTTTTTATTTAATATACCTTATTTATACTGTCGCTAAGACTAAAAAGTCCCATTATGCCAACAGTTTAAACAGGCCTCATTTATTTACATCAAACATAAGTACATACATACCGACATAGGTTTACCATTGAAAAGGATGGAAAAATAATACATGTATAAAAAAATATTAATGGTAATAGCCACCAAAGACATCTCTGTAGTAGGGGGTAAAAAAATTAAACATACCGAGAACTTTCACTAACCGAGTTACTTTATTCCGTCCCCAGGAGAGCCACTGAGTACCTGTGAGGACACCGGCTCCTGGTCGGGATCAGTGCCGGAGTGTATCTACGTGGACTGCGGCAATCCAGAGACCGTCCCCAATGGCGGCTTCACCCTCACGTCCAACGCTACGTACTACGGCACTGCGGTTCTGTATGAATGCGATGAGAACTATCGGCTAGAAGGACACGCGAGGCGGCTGTGTCTGGAAAACGGAACGTGGAGCTCCGGCCTGCCTACGTGTAAAGGTAATGAAAAGTCTCAATAAGACTATAAAATCGCTTACCCGGAGGAAACGAAGGACACGCGAGGCGGCTGTGTCTGGAAAACGGAACGTGGAGCTCCGGCCTGCCTACGTGTAAAGGTAATGAAAAGTCTCAATAAGTAAACTCAAATTATGGTAAGAAAACACCTGAATATTTTGTACCTACTTTTCTAAATAGCATGAATATGTTTAACCAACTAAACAGCTACTCAGAACTGAAAAATTACCTTCTTACAAATATTGAAAATATTAAATTAGTTTAGTTACATTTTATACGTTTATATGTATCTACTTTGCTATTATTTTTATAGTTTATATACTTTATGTACTATCTTATATATTGTAATCTTCGTTGAATGAATGGGCTTTTCATAACAATTTTTTATTGTGTGAGAAGTTATTTCATTCAGCGTTGAATAATATAAAAAGTTTTTCTTAGAAGTCAATATTGACTTGGGAAAAACACCTTTGTATATCTATTATTATGTTCAATAAATGAATAATTGAATTGAATTGAATTGAATTACCTGAAAACTCTCTGTGGTAAGATCGGGCTGAACTGGAACTAAAAGGTTACAAGTCATGTTTCCATAAGCTTAGGCAGCAATCACCCGTATTGTGTAAAACCTAGCAAGCAGCTGTATAGTTCAGTGTTAATTATTTTTTAGCCTCTTGACCTCTCCGGCCAAGAGGTAACAACAAACCAAAGATTTGACCTTTGGACTTTAGACTTTACCTACCAGCTTCAGAGCTCCGGTCTGAGCTTGAGGCCCGTGAATAAACAATTTCATCTTAAGATACAGTAATTACAATTTATAGGTATGCGTACTGCTTATACCTAGTCAGTATGAGGGCCAAAATTACAAGAATATAATCACAATCGAGTCAATGGACCTATTAATTTTGTTTAATAATAACAGACTATTGAGTGGAAGGTAACCACTAACACATAAGCCTTAGAGCTCCATTATAAGGTCGATTTCTCAAACAAATGAGAATAAAATTCCATGCCTCTGATGGAAACGAACCCTTGCTCTCCTGTTTACCAGGCAAGCGTCTTGACTACTACACCTGTTATGTTTGTGCTCTCTTCTTATGGGTAGCGATACTACAGTATTAATTCATAACACAATTACTTAGGTAATTAACTTTAAACTTTTATTTATTATTTTAAAAACACAAACTACAATATTTTGTCCTTGAGCTTTCACACTTTTCTCAACTAACTAAGATTCTCCTAATCGATACTAGGCATCGACATCAGATATCGACTCCTAATATCGATTATTATTATCACTCTACTACAACACCACCGAGGTATCTTTAGGTTGCAAAACACCCAAAAAGTCTCTTACGGGGCCGGCGCACTCCTGTTTACCAGGCAAGCGTTTTTACTACAACACCGAGGTATCTTTAGGTTGCAAAACACCCAAAAAGTCTCTTACGAGGCCGGCGCTCTCCTGTTTACCAGGCAAGCGTTTTTACTACCACCGAGGTATCTTTAGGTTGCAAAACACCCAAAAAGTCTCTTACACCCGCACTTGCACTAAGCGAGGTACATGGTCCGGGCACATACCCACGTGTAAGGCCATCGACTGTTCTCATCCGGGTAGCATAGACAACGGCCGAGTCATCATCATGAACCAAACGACTACCTACAACAGTGCAGTGGAATACCATTGCGTACCGCAGTATCAACGCATAGGGCCGTATCTGAGGAAGTGTATGGAGGATGGATCTTGGTCTGGAGACGAACCACGCTGTGAGAGTAAGTAGAAATTTCGGTCCCAATAGGACTTACTCGTACAGTACAGCCGAAACGACTAGAGTTCGATCGGAGCAGCAGTGTAAAATAATCGAGTCAGACTCAAAACGTGCTAAACACCGTCCATCTGATGGCGCTAGCATAGACGATTGTCAGGCGCCTTATGTGTTTAAGATAAACTTCGCCCCGGGCGGAAATAGAACCTGCGACCTAGCGCCCATAAGACAAGACAAGATAAGAGCACTTCCTTCCAAGCGAAATAGACTGGCTTGTTAAAGATTAAATTCGAACAAATTAATTTTATTTTTATTTTATTTAATATTATTATTTATTTATTATTATTATTATTATTATTATTTTTTTTTTTTTTTCAAAGAGCGCTTTAACTCTGGAATACCAGGTCGTTCACGCCGTTCTCCCATTAACTCCTTTTGATTAATAATAATAACATGTAATAGTAGTGCTTATTTATACTGCTCGCATAGGACTGAAAAGTCCCTTTACTCCAGCAGTAAGCTACCACTGTTACTGTGGTCAAATTGTCAATTTATATTGAGAATAAAATTCCATACCTCGGCTGGAATTGAACCCACGCTCGCCTGATTACCAGGCGAGCGTCTTGATCACTACACCACCGAGGCAGGTGATTAATTTATCTTGTTTTATTTTCCTCCTTCAGAAACAATCAGTGCCGTCTCCGAGGCCCAGACGCTAGGCTACATGATCAGTGTCGGAGC
>NW_007379164.1:24605-65046 GCF_000475195.1 Diaphorina citri | reverse complement strand
TCTACCCCCAATATGTATCCCCTCTCTCCACCCCCGATTTCTGTATCCTGTCAAAGTTTCTGGAATTGAAATGTTCCTAGGTATCATCAGTGATCAGTGGAATGGAATAAGATATAAGGTCCCGAAAATACGAGTAGGTTGTGGTGAAAAGTTCCCCGCCAAGTTAGCAGCCCAATATTCCCAAAAAAGATGTGAAATTGTGTTTGAAATAGCTAGCCAGCTTAGTTCAGCTTGAAGGAAAGAGCGTCTGCCTTGTAAACACTAATTCGCGGGTTCGCTTTCCGCCCGGGGTGGATTTTATCCTAAACACATGACTTTCGTTCTTAGAACGGATGACTTTCTCCTATCCTATCTTCTTTCTGTCTTTGCTTTTGGGCCGATGAGACCATAGCAGTTACAGTTCCCTTTATAAAACCTCTCTTTTCACGAGAAAATCCTTTCTTCTCCTAGCTAAGCTAAAATTTAGAACTCACTTCACTTCCTTCGTTCCATCATTTTTTACTTTTTAGTGTTTCCAATTGAAAACGTGGATGATTATTTCGTTTCGCATGTCACTGTCTTCTACCACAATCTTGTGTTTCATCGAAATGCTCTATTTTATATCCACTCGAAAATGTTTTGGGAAAAAGAGGGTTTTTCTCATTTTTCTGTCAGAGCTCCAAATGAAATGTGTTTTCTTCCAAAATATCTCTTCTTTCTTGTCATCCTCTTCTGCTTCACCTTCTTCTTCATCATCTGCTGCTACTTCTTCTTCTTCTTCCTATCCTCCTCCTTCCTTTTCTTCTCCTCCTTCTTCTTCTTTTTCTCTTTTTTCTTCTTCTTCTTCTTCTCCTCTTCTTCTTTCATCTACATTCAATTCTTCAAATGTCTTCCCTTTTGTCCTCCTTTCCTTATCTCTCTCTCCCTCTCTTTCTTCCTGATGGGCTCTCCCACCTCCAATTTTCATCATCTCTTCATTCGTAAGTAGTCCTGACGTTTACTCCTTGTCCTTTACATTTTCTTCTTCCACTTCCACCTTTTCTCCCACTCCTTTTACCCTCCCTCCCACAAACCCTCTCCTTGTCACTGCCCAGTTTTCCCCTCCCAAAATCCTCTCAACTGGTCCATCCCAATTTCCCCTCCTAAAATCCCTCTCTCCTTGTAACTGCCCAGAGTCTACCCCCAATATGTATCCCCTCTCTCCACCCCCGATTTCTGTATCCTGTCAAAGTTTCTGGAATTGAAATGTTCCTGTCGTCAATGATCAGTGGAATGGAATAAGATATAAGGTCCCGAAAATACGAGTAGGTTGTGGTAAAGGTCTCGAAAATACGAGTAGGTTGTGGTAAAAGGTTCCCCGCCAAGTTAGCAGCCCAAGTGTCTTCCTTCTCTCTTCGATTTCGGGACGATAAGACCATAGCAGTTACAGTTCCCTCTGTCAAACCTCTTAAAAAAAAAAAAAACTTGAACCCTAGTTTAGAAGAGAATAGAATATAAACAAGGTACCTATACTGCCAGAATGAGACTGAAAAGTCCCTTCAATCCCAGCAGTCTAAAAAAAAGCTAAAAAGTCTAATTAAGCAAGGTCTTTTGTAAATATGTATTGTATTATGTTAATCTCATAAAATACACGAGACCTTGTTTAGACTGCTGTGGTAAAGGGACTTTTCAGTCTCATTCGAGCAGGATAAACAAGGTATATCTATATTCTATTCTAAACAATTAAGGTCTTATTTATTTCCACTATTTCATAGGTAGATTTTTAAGGTTGAGTTACAGTTCTCTTTTTAAAACCCCTAAAAAAAAAAAAAAAAAAAAAAAAAAAAAACTTGAACCCTAGTTTAGAAGAGAATAGAATATAAACAAGGTACCTATACTGCCAGAATGAGTCTAATTAAGCAAGGTCTTTTGTAAACACTGTGTATTGTTTAATGTTAATCTCATAAAATACACGAGAGTCACGAGACCTTGTTTAGACTGCTGGGGTAAAGGGACTTTTCAGTCTCATTCGAGCAGGATAAACAACGTATATTCTATTCTATTCTAAATAATTAAGGTCTTATTTAATTCAACTATTCCATAGGTAGAGTTTTAAGGTTATAGTTATATTGATTCCACTGAAAATTTGTACGAATGCAGCATTTGTAGCAACCTTGGAGCTTTCCTAGGTAGCTCCTACCTTCGAGCCAAAATGATTGAAGGTAAATTATTCTCGATGTAATGAGAAACGAGAGAAGAAGTTAAATACCAAGAAAAACGCGAAATATAAACAAAAGAAAAAGAGAGAAAAAAACGAAATACAAACAGAAAAACGCCAGGAGAGAAAGAGAGGGAGAGGGGGAGAAAGAAAGAATTAGAGGGAGGGAAGGAGAGAAAGAGAGGGAGAGGGGGAGAGAGAGATAGGAAGGGATTGAGGGAGAGAGAGAGGGAGTAAGAGAAATAGGGAGTGAGAGAGAGGGGGATTGAGGAAAGGAAAGAGAGAGAGAGAGACTTGGAGCTTTCCTAGGTAGCTCCTACCTTCGAGCCAAAATGATTGAAGGTAAATTATTCTCGATGTAATGAGAAACGAGAGAAGAAGGTAAATACCAAGAAAAACGCGAAATATAAACAAAAGAAAAAGAGAGAAAATAAAAAAATAAGGAGGAAAAAAAACGAAATACAAACAGAAAATCGCCAGGAGAGAAAGAGAGGGAGAGCGAGAGAAATAGAGGGAGATAGAGAGAGATAGGAAGGGATTGAGGGACAGAGAGAGATATTCAGAGAAATAGGGAGTGAGAGAGAGGGGGATTGAGGAAAGGAAAGAGAGAGAAAGAGAGGGAGAGGGGAAGAAATAGAGAGAGAGAAAGAGAGGGAGAGGAGAGAGAGAGTCAGAGAAATAGGGAGTGAGAGAGAGGGGGATTGAGGAAAGGAAAGAAAGAGAGAGAGGGAGAGGAGAGGGGAAGAAATAGAGAGAGAGAGAGAAAGAGAGGGAGAGGAGAGAAGAGAGGGAGAGGGGAAGAAATAGAGAGAGAGGGGGATTCAGGGAGATAGGGAGTGAGGGAGAGAGAGAGATAGGGGGAGGTAAAAAGAAAGAGATATTAAAAAATATTAATGATAGCTGAGTATGAGTACCTACTTTTTTTTTCCCTTCTTTACTTTTTGCATTTTTTAATTACTTTCTATTACTTACGTATCACTATCATGTACTTGTTTACCCTCACCTCATATGTAGGTACCTTACCTATTAAATAGGTATTGCCTTGTTTTCTGTTACCTCAATTCTTTGAATTATAAATTAGATAGGTAATTATTAATTATTTCCCATAAAGAGGTGTTCTTTTGGATAAAATTCGATATTGAGAGAAAGACAGACGGACATCAGAGGGAGAGAGAGGGGGAGAGAGAGAGAGAAACCTAATCGGTTTCTCCTTTCCTATTATTTAAAATGCAAATTTTGGTGAAAACAGTAATGAAAGCCGTGTGATGTTCTCACAAATAGGTAGATACCTATTATATCTACCTCCATTTTACAGTTAATTATGAACGCCCTTGGTGTTTTTGTATTAAAAAAGGGAAAAAATCTTTCTTTTTCATCCAGCTATAATGAGTAGCTTTCATTAGTGCATACTTATTGAGAAAGAGAAAGAGAGAGAAATGAAGAAGAAAGAGAGAGTGATATCTACAAATAAAGAGGAAGAGAGAGAAACAATGGACTCCACAGAGTGCAACTTTTGGAAAGTTTTCAAATTTCGAAACTTGTCCGGGCAAAATTATTCGACAGAGTAGACTTGAAATAGCTAGCCAGCTTAGTTCAGCTTGAAGGAAAGAGCGTCTGCCTTGTAAACACTAATTCGCGGGTTCGCTTTCCGCCCGGGGTAGATTTTATCCTAAACACATGACTTTCGTTCTTAGAACGGATGGCTTTCTCCTATCCTGTCTTCTTTCTGTCTTTGCTTTTGGGCCGATAAGACCCTAGCAGTTACAGTTCCCTCTATAAAACCTCACTTTTCACGAGAAAATCCTTTCTTCTCCTAGCTAAGCTAAAATTTAGAACTCACTTCACTCCCTTCGTTCCATTATTTTTTACTTTTTAGTGTTTCCAATTGAAAACGTGGATTATTTCGTTTCGCATGTCACTGTCTTCTACCACAATCTTGTGTTTCATCGAAATGCTCTATTTTATATCCACTCGAAAATGTTTTAGGAAAAGGAGGGTTTTTCTCATTTTTCTGTCAGAGGTCCAAATGAAATGTGTTTTCTTCCAAAATATCTTTTCTTTCTTGTCATCCTCTTCTGCTTCACCTTCTTCTTCAACATCTGCTGCTGCTGCTACTTCTTCTTCTTCCTATCCTCCTCCTTCCTTTTCTTCTCCTTCTTCTGCTTTCTTTTCTTCTTCTTCTCCTCCTCCTCCTCTTCTTCTTTCATCTACATTCAATTCTTCAAGGTCACACTGGAAGAAAATATTGCCGTGAGTACTTTCTATTTTTACTAAAAATTTAGCTTTTTGTTTTAGCTTTTTTTCTTTTTTTTCTCTCTCTCTCTCTCTCTCTCTCTCTCTCTCTCTCTCTCTCTCTCTCTCTCTCTCTCTCTCTTTCTTCCTGATGGACTCTCCCACCTCCAATTTTCATCATCTCTTCATTCGTAAGTAGTCTTGACGTTTACTCCTTGTCCTTTACATTTTCTTCTTCGACTTCCACCTTTCTTTTGATCCCCCTCTTCCTTCTCCTCCTCGACCGCCTTATCTTACTCCTCCTCCTCCTCCCTTTCTTTTCCTTCTTCTCCTTTTCTCACTCTCATCTTTCTATTAATTCTTTTTCCTTCCTCTCCTTCTTTTTCTTTTCTTCTCTTCTCCTCCTCCTTCCCTCCACCTTTTCTCTCTTTATCAACCTTCCCTTTTCTCTTTATCCTACCAATCTTTTCGTCCTCTTTCTCCCAACCCTCCGCCTTCTTCTCTTTCTCCTCTCTCTTATGTTTCTCCTTCTATTTCCCACTTTCCCCTTTTTTCTTTGTCCTCTTCCTTCTCCTCCTCTTTTCCGCCTCCACCTTTTCTGTCTTTATCAATCTTTCTAATCTTTACCTTTCCTCCCTGTTCTCTTCGTCCTCCTAATCCTCCTCCTACGCTTCTTCTTCTCTTCCTCCTCCCTTTTGCTCATTGTTTACCTTAAAGTCCCCCAGCCAGACTAGGTAGTTGGTATAAAATAGGTATGTTACATGTTATTGTATGTAAAAGTTCGTTTTGTTCGCAATTACCAAACCTTACCTGCGTACCTCGTTGACTTTCAGACTACCTACAGAATACCTCGAAGCCAAATAATGTCGCCTGGGGGGGTCTATGGGGGATGAGGTTTCTACGAACAAAGCCTTCCGTAAAACTCTGGGGAGAAATAATATCTCCCTCTCTCAATCTCACTCTCTCTGCGTCTCTCCCTTTCTCTCACTCTTTCTCTTTTTCTCTCTCTCTCTCACTCTCTCTCCCTCTCTCTTTCTCACTCTCTCTCCCTCTCTCTCTCTCACTCTCTCCTCTCTCTAACTTTACCTACTCCCTCTTTCTTTGCTCCGCCTCCTCTCTCTTTTCCTCTTATCTTATTAGTAATTATTATTATCATTATATTATATTACCTTTATCTTTATTTCTCTCACTCTTTGTTTAGTTTCTTGTTGTACCTGGTAATTTCTAGATAACTGAACCAGTTGTTAATTTAATTACATAGAACCCGTTGTTAATTTAATTACGTAACGGCCAGTCACGGAATCAAACATTTGCATGATACAAATTTCTTTACCCCGCCGGGAATCGAACCCGGGTCTCCCGCGTGCAAGGCGAGCACAGTGACCACTACGTCATGGGAGCTGACTATAGTACATACATAATTTATTACGTTTAAATTATTGCACATTGCATAATCAGTTAAATTATCAGGCATTCATAAAAAATTTTATTTCACTGGTCTGGTCTCATTCTTCTAGTAAGCTTGGATGGTTCGTTCTCGGCTGTCTTTCTCCTTCCTATATAGTCTTATCCTGTCCTCCTTCTCTCTCCCTCTCTCTCTCTCTCTTTCTCTCGTTCTTGTACTATTCCCCTCTCTCTTTCTCTCTCGATAGATGTCTTTCTCCATTCGAATCCTATCTCACACTCCTTCGCCCTTTCTTTTCTTTTCTTCTCCTCTCTCTCTCTCTCTCTCTCTCTCTCTCTCTCCTTTATTTTTTTCCCATCATCTAGTATTACACAATTTTTATTTTTTGTCATCAGTAAATTGAATTACATCTTTGTAAATTCGATTACATTAAATTTGTATCCTCTTTTTTCTCTCCCTCCTTATTCTTCTCCTTCCCCCTTCCTTTCTCCCTCTCTCTCTTGATTTCTTTCTCTCATTCTCCTTTTTCCCCCCTTCCTTTTTCTTTCTCTAGGTTTCTTTCTTCTTCTTTATATTTCTATGTTCTCCTTTCCTTTACGCTCTCTCTCTCTTGGTCTTGTACTATTCCACTCTGCCCCTTTCTCTCCCTTTCTCCCTCTCTCTCTCTCTTTCTCCCTCTCTCTCTTTCTCCCTCTCTCTTTCTTTCTCTCTCTCTTTCTCTCTCCCTCTCTCTTTCTCTCTCTCTCTATTCTATTCCTATATTTCCTATCTCACACTCCTTCACCGTTTCTTTTCTTCTCCTCTTTCTCGATTTCATTACAAGATTGATTTGATTAGAGAGGTCCTTTTGCTTTAGGTCAGGGGTTCCCAAACTTTTGAGTACTGCGTATCACCTGACACCTCAAGGTTCTTTTGGCGTACCACCAAACATCAATTTCTGTGGTTTTGGGCTTCAATAAAGATATTATAGCGCCGCGGGCGAAATTTCTTGTTAATTGTAGTAGGTACAAATGTACAATGTCACAGTTTTTTTGGTGCATTGAGTGTAGATTTTTTTCTCCTTCAACTAGGGTCACCAGATTTGTTTTTCATATATTTACGAAATCTAATATATAAAAATGAATATTTGTTTGTTTGTGTGTGTTTTGTTTGTTCGAACTTTATGCCTGGCTCATCCGACCGCTCATCCGATTGCTATGAAACTTTGTGAACTTATTGCTTGCACTCCCGTGAAGGTTATAGGCCAGGGGTTTCCAACTAGCGGCCCGCGAAGCTTTTTGGGATTAGTGTTCAGCTGTAATTACGAGAATATTTTTTGAAAAATTTCGCCTGCGGCGCTCAAAATTCGATCGGATTGCATTTCTGAAAAGTTGTTGGGGGTTTCCTACAATGCTCCCCTATGTACATATGTGGCCCGCGAAGTACCTACCAATGTAGCATGTGGCCCGCATACACATGGAAATTGGAAACCCCTGTTATAGGCTAATTTCCGGTTCGTTTTTGTTAAGCTACGCCGAGCAAGACCACTAAATGGATGAGTGACATGAACGGCCATTCCTTAAGGATTTACTAGCAGAAATCCGGAGCTAGTAAATCATAAAAATGAGGTTTTTAAATCTTTTCGCGTACCACCAGAAATGCTTCCGCGTACCACAGATTGGGAGCCCCTGCAGCCCTTGCTTTAGATATGTACATACCTAGTTCTGTTGTGCTTTTCCTTTCATCTTATAGTTCTCATTCGATACCTATACCTGTTTTGAGAGAGAGAGAGAGAGGGAGGGAGAGAGAGAGGGAGGGAGGGAGAAAGAGAGAGAGAGAAGGAGGGAGAGAGAAGGAGGGAGAGAGAGGAACAAAGAAGGAATAGAATAGTATTGAGGCAAACATGAGAGTGCTGGGAAGGAGAAATAATCAAAGAGAGAGAAAAGAAATAAAGAGAGGAAGAGAGGGAAAAAATAAAAAAAAGGTACAGTCGAGTCGATAAAAACTAGCAAAAAAAAAAAAAAATGTGGTGACAAATATCTGATTAAATAATACAATAAATAACTAACTGTTGGAGAAAAAGAGAAGGAGGAATTGAGAAAGAAAGGAAAATGGGGGTAGAGGGAAAGGTAGAAAGAGAGAGAGAACGTTCATCATAAATAATATTTCATGAGAGAGAAAAGGAACACGAGAGAGAAGAAAAATAGATTAGAAAAGTACCTCTTTTTCACACAAAAACTAATGGAGAGAGAGAGAGAGAGAGAGAGAAAGAAAGAAAGAAAGAAAGAAACAAAATTTTATATGTATAGGTACCTAGGTGAGAAAGAGAATCTCTGTCTTCTTCTCTATCTCTGTCTCTTTCTTTCTTCCTCTCTCCCTCTTTTAATTTTCTCTGTCTTTCTCTTTCTCTCTTTTAATCAAAGAATTCTCAAGAACCTTTGATTGAGAGTTGAGAGTGTGACAAAGAGAGAGAGAGAGAGAGAGAGAGAGAGAGAGAGTGCACAAAGTTTTCTCCCTAGAAATTGTCCATTAATTTTTTCCTACCTAAATCCTCTAAAAAAAAAAAAAATCTACCCAACTGTACCTACCAGTTCGGAATAAAATAAATTCATCATCATTTCTTGTAATATGTAAACCTAGTAGAGAGAGAGAGAGAGAGAGAGAGAGAGAGAGAGAGAGAGAGAGAGAGAGAGAGAGAACAAAATTTTATATACCTATATAGGTGAGAAAGAGAATCTCTGTCTTGTTCTCTATCTCTCCCTCTTTCTTTCTTTCTTCCTCTCATCCTCTTTTAATTTTCTCTGTCTTTCTCTTTCTCTCTTTTAATCAAAGAATTCTCAAGGACCTTTGATTGAGAGTTGAGAGTGTGACAAAGAGAGAGAGAGAGAGAGAGAGAGGAGAGAAAGAAGGGAGAGAAACAGAGACAAAATGTCAAATAGAAAAAATATTATTATTGAAAGTTAAAAAAGAAAATAAGTTGAAACAGCAAAACCTTTTTGTGAACCACTTAAAAAAGGTGTGGAGAAAAAGGCTCAATAGAATGTAGAAGAAGGAGAAGAGGACAGAGAGGAGGAGAAGAAGGAGAAAAAAAGGAAGGAGTAGGAGAAGAAAAAGGAAGAGATAAAGAGGAAGGAGTAGGAGGAGAAGAAGAAGAAGAAGAAGAAGGAACAGATAAATAGGAAGGAGTAGGAAAAAAGGAAAAAAATAAAAGAGGAGGGGAAGAGGAAGAATAAGAAGGAGAAGGAAAAAAGGATGCGAAAGAGGTGGAGGAGGAAGAAAATGTTTTCTTTTCCGAGACGGGAGAAAAAACGGAACCTAGTGTAAGTAAACTGTAAATAGCTGCTCACCATTTGCTACCTTTCTACCTCTCTACCAACCAATTGTTTTTAGGAACGCCGCCCAAACTCGATCGAAAATAAATTCAACATTATTTATGCTAAAAGTGTAAACGATATTTCCCAGTATCCCAATTATGTCTCCCGGCAGTGAATACAGGAAGGGGGGTGTCAGTTCATTACATGCAAATGAGTAGGTATGATGTGGCTCGCTGGAATGATTATCATTTTATAAATTTTCGTGTGTGGAACTCCAGTAAATTTCTCTGGGTGAAACATTGACAGGCCTTTTGCCTCCCGAAGTGCCCATTTGTAAGCGCTAAGTCGTGGCTATTGAAAGTTAAAAAAGAAAATAAGTTGAAACAGCAAAACCTTTTTGTGAACCACTTAAAAAAGGTGTGGAGAAAAAGGCTCAATAGGATGTAGAAGAAGGAGAAGAGGACAGAGAGGAGGAGAAGAAGGAGAAAAAAAGGAAGGAGTAGGAGAAGAAGAAGGAAGAGATAAAGAGGAAGGAGTAGGAGGAGAAGAAGAAGAAGAAGGAACAGATAAATAGGAAGGAGTAGGAAAAAGGGTCGATCGAAAATAAATTCAACATTATTTATGCTAAAAGTGTAAACGATATTTCCCAGTATCCCAATTATGTCTCCCGGCAGTGAATACCACAGGAATGGGGGGTGTCAGTTCATTACATGCAAATGAGTAGGTATGATGTAGCTCGCTGGAATGATTATCATTTTATAAATTTTCGTGTGTGGAACTCCAGTAAATTTCCCTGGGTGAAACATTGACAGGCCTTTTGCCTCCCAAAGTGCCCATTTGTAAGCGCTAAGTCGTGGTACAGAGGAGAAGCCCTAGACGTCTAGACAGAGGATTTTGGAGAAGGAGAATTAAAGACGGATATACCGATCCCAATATAGAAATGGAATAAGGTTTAGTGAAAAAAGTAAAAATCTGGTGTGAACATCACACGACTTTCCTTATCCTATTGAATGATGCTTATTTGAGTGTTCTTTTACCCCAACTTTTACAATATCTCGAACCTTTTTGACGCTATAGCTTAAAACCGCCAAAAAACGGTCGAAATCTGTCCAAAAGCGGTGAAAATACCGCCAAGCGCAGCAACAGACAGACACACACACGGACCAATGGCTGAAACTTTAGATTTAGGCTCTAGGGACCTCAAAATGTGTTTTGACACTAAAAACTGACCATCGAAAATTTGACCCGATTACATTACTTTCCTTCCTATAGGATACAAGGAAAGTAAAAAGAAGGAGGTCGTGGGGTTAATTCTCGACCGGGCCGAATTTACACATGTAGACAGAAAAATTTGGCTTCTCGCTCGGGGCGAACTTTATCCTAAACATAAACAGATAAGCTTTGTTCTCGGAACGGCTGGCTTTTTTCTATCCTGAGCTTTTCTAAGTAGGTCATTCGCTCTTCGATTTCGAGACGATAAGACCTCCGTTATCACATTTCCTTCTATCAAACCTCTTTAACAACAACAACGACGCCACCACCAACAACAGCATCAACTATTTTATTCAGCCTAGTTAGCTTAGTTGGTAGTGCGTCTGCCTTGTAAGCGCCAGGCCGCGGGTTCGATTCCCGCCCGAGGCGGATTTTATCCTGATGGGATAATGTTCGTTCTCGGAACGGCTGGCTTTCTCCTATCCTGTCTTCCTTCTCTCTTCGATTTCGGGACGATAAGACCATAGCAGTTACAGTTCCCCCTGTCAAACCTTAAAAAAAAAAAAAAAAAAAAAAAAACATTTTATCAAGTAAATTCTTAGGTAATAGATCAGTTGCGCTTACTTGGGTGATGTTTAAAAGTCATAGAGCGGGAAAAATGAGGACCAACGGAATTTTTCTTTTTCTTCTACGACTTCTAAATCCCGAGATAAATTGATTTAAAAAATACCGGTAAATTGTAAACTTTGACGTCACGGCATACGCTCCCGTAGGCGATGACGTCACATCAGATGTCCCGAGCAAAGCTCCCTTGCAGGCAACGCATTAATGTTTTGTGCGCATACGGTTCTGCGCATTTCTTTCTGCTCCTCCGCTAGCGTGCTTGCATAGTGGCGCTACCTAGCGGACAAAAATAGCAACTGCGTTAAGTCTGACGTCACAAATCTTTGAACTTTTTCATTATAAAAATTGAATTTTCGACCTTTTACAGTTGTTTTTTCGGAGTTTTGACCTCAGATTTGGATTTTTCCCAACTTTTTACATAGGAATCGACCATTTATTTATAATTTTTACCCACTTGCAACTCCTCCATTGGTGTAGCTGTATGCTGAAAACTGTAAGCAACGGGTTACTTTCTGGTGGTCTTGTGTTGACCCAGAACCTATGTACATAAATGGGACGTATTGTGTCTCTTATCGCCCATTTATCCATTTGATGAGGGACTAGACTGGGTAAGTAGGTACTAGAGGGCAGCTGTTAAGGGATGGACATGCTACGACACAGACCAAATGGTAGATAATTGTTACCTATTAAACTTTATTTCTCCAAAAATTTTTATTATTGTTTTTTTTTTTTTTTCTTCTTCTTCTTCTTCTTCTTCTTCTTCTTCTTCTTCTTCTTCTTTTAAGTGTGTGTTTTACCGCCATTTTAAATTATAGCAATGAAACCTATATAAAATAAAAATGGCGGTAAAACACACACTTAAAAGAAGAAGAAGAAGAAGAAGAAGAAGAAGAAGAAGAAGAAGAAAAAAAAAAAGACAATAATAAAAAATTTTGGAGTAATAAAGTTTAATAGGTAACAATTATGGTTTAATTTCTCTAGAACGCAAAGGGATTTAAAGGGCTGTACTTAGCTTTATCCATTGTTTATTTTTGTCCTTTTGTTGTATTTTAAATCTCTCTCTCACTCCCTCTCTCTCTTTCTCCCTCCCTCTTTCTCTCTCTCTCTTTCTCTCTCTCTCTTTCTCCCTCCCTCTTTCTCTCTCTCTCTTTCTCTTTCTCTCTCTCTCTTTCTGACTCGCTTGCCAATGCATACTCGTAATATATGGCTTTTTAACAGATTAAATTTGTATAATAACAATAAAATGGATTATTCATAGACAGTAGGTATACAGGGTGATCATCAACTGGAGGATTTTGACTTGCTCTGGAAAAGTGACCCTAATGGGGCCCCCAAAGGGCGGATCGACCTTACTGTAGGTATAGAAAATTGTCTTCTCTTCTCTTGGTCTGACTATTTACAGTACGAGTATAGTTGGAATCGACTGCTGATATACTGGCACTAGAGCCATAGGATTGTTCGGTTCAGACCTGTGTCAATCTCAGGCAGGCCTGAAATCAGGGATAGAAGGGTACGAGGGGCCTATTCTCTTATCCTGGTCTGACTATTTAGAGTACCGAGTATAGTTGGAATTGACTACTGGTATATTACCCTAAAAGGCAGAAGAAGAACTTCCTGCCTCAGGCACACAAAAAACAGACGAACTAAATGCAAAATCGGGGAGCAAAGGTGTACTGCAAATTAATAGCACCTAAATGGGAAGTACATATTGTGTCTCTTCTCGCCTATCTGATGTATCTGGTGAGAGACATACTACGGGATGGGCATGCTACGACACATACGACACGAGTCTAATGTAGCAGTTGTTTCATTGCTACGAAATAAAAACGGCGGTTTAAATCTTAAAATTCAAATTCACATCGTTCACTCTACTATTTCTCAATACAGTGTGTTCCTCCAAGTCACAAAAGTGGACACCCTGTATAAAAGTACATATCTCACTATCTACATCCATACTGTATGGTGACCTCAGATTTGGATTTTTCCCAACTTTTTACATAGGAATCGACCATTTATTTATAATTTTTACCCACTTGCAACTCCTCCATTGGTGTAGCTGTATGCTGAAAACTGTAAGCAACGGGTTACTTTCTGGTGGTCTTGTGTTGACCCAGAACCTATGTACATAAATGGGACGTATTGTGTCTCTTATCGCCCATTTATCCATTTGATGAGGGACTAGACTGGGTAAGTACTAGAGGGCAGCTAATCTTCCTCTCTCTCTCTCTCTCTCTCTCTCTCTCTCTCTCTCTCTCTCTCTCTCTCTCTCTCTTTCTCTCTTTCTCTCTCTCTCTTTCTCTCTATTATTCCAATAACAAAGGGCAAACATAACAAAGGCCATACAAAGGATCAAGTATTTATTATTATTATTATTTTCTATTCAACTTTCTCTTGTCCTAAATATCCCCCATTCTTCCTTCTGCTCTCTCTCTCTCTCTCTCCTTCTCATTCGTCCTAAATACCTACCTAGCATGCCGATTCTTCATCTTCTTCTTTTTTTTTCAAGAGGTTTGACAGAGGGAACTGTAACTGCTAGGGTCATAATCGTCCCGAAATCGAAGAGAGAAGGAAGACAGGATAGGAGAAAGCCAGCCGTTCCGAGAACGAACCCCATCCCCTCAGGATAAAATCCGCCTCGGGCGGGAATCGAATCCGCGACCTAGCGCTTACAAGGCAGACGCGGTATCAACCAAGCTAACTAGGCTGGCCTTCATCTTTGAAATTTTGCGAATTCAGAATTATTTTTTTTTTTTTACCAGGCTGAGTGCACCCAACATTTGAGTTAAAAAAAAAGGGGGGGGGCCCCCCCTTTTTGGTTTTTTTTTTTTTTTTTTTTTTTTTTTTTTTTTCACTCGAGATTTTCAAGTAGGTATTCAAAGAAAAGAGAAGGGGGAGGAGGAGGAGAAAAAGAAGGAGGAGGAGAAGAAAGAAGAAGGAGACGAACGAAACTTCCTTGTTTTTAACTAGCAAAATTTTTAGTGGTGTAGGTTGTACGCAGGTACAGGTACCATCTACACATCCTGTTGTACAGGGGTTTCCAACTTTGAGTGTTGGGGTCGGACCAGAGTTGGCCTTTACTTCGAGAGCCCTAGTTACTAAAAACCTCAACAGATTTACAGTGCCGTTAAAAATTTATCAAACAATCTAAAGGAACACAAAAAGGGCCTCACCCTTGACACCCTTCCCACTTGTTGTGAGTTTCATCCGATTTTTCTCCGAATGTCCTGTAGGCAATGTAATTTAAATGAGTGTGTTCCACTACACAGAACACGATTTTTTTCCCGAACGACAAGTGGAAACGGAGTCTTAGGTTTAGGGGCAAACATCAGCCCAAAAAAAATAGTTTACGCTTAACAAGAATCTCTACGCCACTGTTTTTCTCCTTACTAAATTATTAAGAAAATATATCTCGCAAATAATTAATTAAGAATAATAACCCTCAGCTCCGCAGCCCTTGGCGTTTCGAGTACCACTGCCATTCTTCTTGATAAAGTTTTTCCTAGTTTTTATCCCGAAGGGGTTTTGAATATTTCATCAAGCTTGAAGGATGAAGGTGGATCATCAGAAGGTCCCATTAGCTCAGACGAAACTCCAAACTTGATGCTCCCATATATCTCGAGAACGGTGGTAGCACAAAACGTGGGGTTTGGGGCACAAAACAGCATAAAACGATGAGCCATAGAACGGCCGAATTGATTTATTGCGTAATCACTTTATTAAGGTAGGTACATAATATTACATATGGGAAATAACTTTCAACATATGAATATCTAAATTTCTCTCATTCATTCAAGACTTTCCTAACGATGGACGTGGTAGATAAAATGACTGACATCTGTGCTTTCTTGATGATAGCTGAAGGATTCTTGATGTTCAACTTCTCTATATTGATTTTGGTGTACTTGTGCACGAGTCCATTGGTAGTGATGATAATTGGAAGGACAGTGACTTCATCAAGCTGGTGCATATTCTTCATCTGCCTTTTCAAATCATCATACTTCATCAGTTTTTCTGTGTATGCCATGTGTATATTATCGTCCATGGGGATTTTGACATCAATTATTGCGGCTTTCTTATCCTTTTTGTTAATGAATAAAATATACCAGATCGGAATAAAATAAATTCATCATCATTTCTTGTAATATGTAAACCTAGTGTAAACTGTAAATAGCTGCTCACCATTTTTTCTACCTCTCTACCAACCAATTGTTTTTAGGAACGCCGCCGCCCAAACTCGATTGAACATAAATTCAACATTATTCTATCCTCAATGGAAGCTAGGGGAGCACCCGTTCTCTTCCCCTCTACAGGGGTTTCCCCTTAAGTCCCTACTTACCACTTACCGAAAATTGTGATCATTCAAACTGGATTCTAATAGGGAGAGGGAAAAATAACTTATACGCTTCACATGTTTATCTCTCTATCAATGGACCTCCACAAAGTTACCGAGGCATCCATCACGCTGGACTCGCTGGATAGTATAGTACACACGAGCAACATTTTGATCGGAACATTGTAAATTTCCTATCTTAAAATACTCCCCATGTAATGAGGAATCATTAAAAAGTGTCCAAAAATTGAACTTTTTTTTTGAAAATTTTTCTAAGTCCAAAATCGACCGCCTACGGCGGCCAATTTTTGACCAAAAATTTCCTATCTTAAAATACTCCCCGTGTAACGAGGGATCATTAAAAAGTGTCCAAAAATTGAACTTTTTTTTTTGAAAATTTTTCTAAGTCCAAAATTGACCGCCTACGGCGGTCAATTTTCGACCAAAAATTTCCTATTTTAAAATACTCCCAGTGTGATAAGGAATCATATAAAGTATGAAAAAAATTGATTTTTTTTTTAAGAAGAAGACGAAGAAGACGTACACTGCCTCTACAACATTAGATCCCCGATCGATGGAATATGTGTGGACACAGCTTATGAAGAAGAAGAAGAAGACGAAGAAGAAGAAGGAGAAGAAGAAGAAGAAGAAGAAGAAGAAGAAGAAGAAGAAAACTATCGCGGGTTAGGTAAACCTCGTAAAACGTTAATCCGTAAAAACCACGTCTTATCGTGGTTTTACAATCGGAGTGAGCATTGTGGGACCCCATTCGAACTAGTGGTGTTTATTTCTTCCTTTATTAGACCACCTTTTATTTACCCAATATATCCGTTATCGGAAATAACCCCTTCCCTCCCATGGGCCCTTCCTATCCCATTCTATCCCTTCCTATGGCCTTTATCGTCCCCTCCTACACCTCCCTATTGCCTTATCAACGTTCTGATACGTGCAGAGGTTTAGCTTTTATTTTATAGGAGAGCTAGCCAGTGGCGTTCCTTTGATGGAAGCTTTGGGAGGCACAGCTTACGTCTCTCCATCTTCTTCTTCTTCCTCTTATGGACTTTTTTTCTTCTAGGATAGATGGAACTGTAGGTAACTGCTAAGGTCTTATCGTCCCGAAATCGAAGACAGAAGGAAGCCAGCCGTTCCGAGAACATGTAGCAATCAAATGCAACATTTTTTTATGCATGTTGCAGCAACCGTTGCGTCGAAGCGATTGAGATTATTTTGAACCAAACCTCAGTGCATGTTGTAAACCTCACTATCAGGTAGTGAGCGTGCTCATCAGGTAGACCTGACAGGCGGACCTTTTCAGCTGTACTTATCAGGTCTACCTGATAGCGTGTGTGCTCATGCTCATCAGGTGTCAGGTATATCTGATCAGGTGTATCTTGTAGAACACTTTTCGCGCGGGATGACGGATCAGTACCTAGGCTTAAGCCCTTATCACACCCGGCGTATCTATCAGGTCTACCTGATAGTGAGTGGCTGGCGTTACATATTGTATTTTGCCTTTACGAGTTCCCCTTTTGCAAATCTCACGCCACACCACTAGCTTGAGCTACTTCTTTATTCCTGTATTTATGTATTTTGTCTTTACGAGTTCCCCTTTTGCAAATCTCACGCCACACCACTAGCTGAGCTACTTCTTTATTCCTGTATTTATTTTTCCTTTGGACCTCAGTATTTATTTTGTTTTTACGTGGTGCTTTATTTCTTGTTTTTCTTAGCGCTCAACTATAAACAATACAAAGGAAGAGAGAAACGCTTTGAATTATTGGAAGCTGTAACCTGGAAGTTTGGGAGAGAGAGAGAGAGAGAGAGGCAGTGGCATGGGGTGAGATTTTCAGAAGGGGGAAGCTACATAAACCCATATGTATACAATATGCCGATCTCTTGGTGTCCTTATTGGCCTTAATTTAACGTTTTGTGTTGCATCCTTGTCACATTTTTGAACTACATACCAAATTTCAAGTCTCTAGCTCATACCGTTCCCGATATATTGTTAAATTACACCGAAAACCGCCAAAAAGCGGTAAAATGCCGCCAACCGTTGCACCGGTCTTAACCAAAAGTTTCGTGTCGCATCCTTGTCACATTTGTCATCTGCATGCCAAATTTCAAGTTTCTAGCTCTTACCGTTCTCGAGATATTTTGTTTACAGACAGACAGACAGACACACAGACAGACAGACACACACACGGACCAATGGCTGAAACTTTGTATTTAGGCTCTAGGGACCTCAAAACGTGTTTTGGCACTAAAAACTGACCATCGAAATTTTGACCCGATTACATTACTTTCCTTCCTATAGGATAAGGAAAGTAAAAAAAGAACTACTCTTTTCAATTGACCTCTCATGTACCCACTGGTGGAGTACCCAAAATGACCTACTAGCAGCAAATGATTGCACCCTCTACGTCGCAGGTCGCAGACTACTAGAAATTCAAGGCTTGAGAAAGAAGAGGACAAGGAAAGAAGAAGAAGATCCCAACGCCCTATACCTACCTACGAGTACCTACATAGGAGAACACGGGGCAAAATGGCACCTCTAGTGTTTATGCACCCACGAGTACCTACAAAAGAGAACACGGGGCAAAATGGCCCCTCTAGTTTTTATGAGGGCCTAACAAAAAAAAAAAAAAAAAAAAAGTCACACAGATATGTAATTTTGTAACAAAATAAAACATAATTTTAGCTACAAATTAGATTAGACAAGAACGATATATGTATGTATCACTGGAAAAAAAAAAAACTAAAAATATTTTCATGAGAGTACCAAAAGAGATCGTTTTGCACCAAGGCTGGGGCAAAATGGTCCTATACCATATACATGCAAAACACTTCCCATGTACCATTCTGCCCCAGACCATTAAAAAACCATTTTGCCCCAAAGCGTCATTTCTGGAAAATTATTTCACAAGTTTTATAAAATATTGAAAATTAAAGAATTCACTCGTTGATTATAAAATTCAGACTTATTACCTTCGATATAAATAAATTGTAAAATATCAATAAACTATTAAAATAGTATTACTGACAGTGTTTTGAAAATCATGTGAAAATTGCATCAAGCACTCGTGAAATCGAAAAAACCTCCGTACCGTACTCTTCAAAACAAAGATAGATAACACTTGCAGGAATAGTTTCTAGTCCATCCAAGAGAGCTCAGCACTTTCTAGCTCCCAAAAAGGGCGGGTGATCGTTTTGCCCCGATGTACCGTTTTGCCCCGTGTTCCCCTATTTATGTATAAGTGAGTTGAAGAGTGAGTTACATATTTTAGGAGTGAAAAGAGTAGTTCTTTTTTTATTACTCACTCTTTCCATATCTCTAGTAATGTATATGTATTAGTACCTTTGCGAATTTAGAATTATTTTTTTTTTTTTTACCAGGCTGAGTGCACCCAACAGCTAACCAGCTCGGCGGGAAACGTCCCATCTAAATATTTACCACGTTCGGCGTTGCTTAACTTTATTTACCAGATGGATAGCAACTTTTGGAAAGCTGCTGGTTAAAGAAAGTTAATGAAACCATCTTGTACTGTAAATATTTCACAGCAACAGGGTGTGGGGACCTACGTGTAGGGAATACATTCGATTGATATGTGTACAGACTACAGAGTCAGTGAGTGAGTTAGTTAAAAGAAGTACTCTTTTCATATGACCTCTCATGTACCCACTGGTGGAGTACCCAAAATGACCTACTACCTACTAGCAGCAAATGATTGCACCCTCTACGTCGCAGGTCGGAGACTACTAGAAATTCAAGGCTTGAGAAAGAAGAGGACAAGGAAAGAAGAAGAAGAAGATGATCCCAACTCCCTATACCTACCTACGAGTACCTACATAGATATTTATGTATAAGTGAGTTGAAGAGTGAGTTACATATTTTAGGAGTGAAAAGAGTAGTTCTTTTTTTCATTACTCACTCTTTCCATATCTCTAGTAATGTATATGTATTAGTACTACATATAGTAAACGGGATTAGTAGATGGGTTTACGGGGTGTCCATTCGTTCTACAGTTCATTTGCTCCACTTCATTCGGTTAGGGTTGGGGAGACATGTCCATGGCTACCCAAATATTTCATCGGGGGAATAGAACACCGGAAATAGAAACAAATCAAAAATTCGGGGGAATCGACAAACGCCCCGTTCTACAGTTCATTTGCTCCACTTCATTCGGTTAGGGTTGGGGAGACATTGCTTCAAGCTAACCCGGTAATCCCAGCATACAAAATGTCACATTTAATTTATCCTCAGACATTTATAATATTTATTTTCACATTTATTTCCCTCGCAGGGAAAAATATTACACAACAACCCTGCAAGTAAAATACTTCAGTAACTTCACAATATACATTCATACTTCTTCCCAACATTTTGAACAATTCGAGGTTAAAATATAATTTCCTGTCATTTCCTCGTCCTTGTTTCTCCTCTTCTTCCTTTCTCTCCCACACCCTTTCTCCTTCTCTTCCTCCTATTTCTCACCGTCGTCTGCTTCTCTTCCTCCTCCTTTTTCTCCTACTCCTCCCCGTCTTTTTCTTTTTCCATCTCTTCCTCTTCCTCCTCCTCCTCCTCCTCCTCTTCCTCCTCCTCCTCCTCCTTTTTTCCTTCTAATCGTTCTCCTCCTTTGCCTTACCCCTTTCTTGTTTGTCCCCCACCCCACGAACCACCCTTTTCTAGTTTTTACATAATACCTACTTCAGTGCAGCACCTTTATCAGGGCAGATTTCTTCAGTTGCTAGACACACTACAATCGACAACTCTACAGTGGACAATTCTACACTACAGTCGACTGAGTACGTCGATTAAAATCAACTGGAACTTGGAAAGGAAGAACTAAAATTTCCATTATGAGTATTAAACCATATCGCCATAGTCGACGGCCGTCGATCGATGTCGACTGAAACCGTACACTGCCTCTGCAACATAGATTCACCTCGTCGATCGACGGCGTCGACTATGTACAGCTTGAAGCTCACCCTGTCTGAGTGGGGTTGGAAAAGTCAGCATCATGCGGTTGCCCAGATGATGCACACATCTGGATACCACGTGTTGCTTAACTTCAATGATCCATCGGCCATCGGGAACTGGTCAATTGGTGCATGCGGTATTTACTCAGTACCGGTCCGGAGAAGCGGTATTTACTCAGTACCGGTCCGGAGAAGCGGTATTTACTCAGTACGGGTCCGGAGTTACTCAGTACCGGTCCCGAGAAGCGGTATTTACTCAGTACCGGTCCGGAGAAGCGGTTAAATCTCAGCAAGATCCAATGGAGAGAAAAAAAAAGTTGGGCTCCTATATGGGTTAATAGCCCCTTGAGAAGCCCAGGACCAGCTGAATTCTCCCTGAGAACGGTCCTACCTAACTCTATCCACTCACATCAAGTAGATTAGAAAATTTCATACCTCCAAGGGGCTTTCGAAATGCAATTAGGGACGCTTGTGTGTGAAACCTCAAACCTTTTCTACCCAGGCAAATTACACCATGCCGTCGACGACCTTTTGAAACGGAGGTTGCTAGACGGGGAAGAAAAAGAGTTCCAAATGCCCCCTAATTAAAAAAAAAAGGTTTCCATAGGCCTGACGGGGAAAAGAAAAAGAGTTCCAACTCACCCCCAATTAAAAAAAAGTCCATGGGTTGACTAAAACCACTTAGCTAAAATGTAGGCTTAGGTACATTAGAAAATTGATAAACTGTACCTCCACTGCAGTTTCGTCCTTTGCCTAAACTGCAAAGGCCATCTTTTCCCTTCATTCCACAAAAATCCTTTGAAAAAAATTTGATTCAGGGAACTGTAAATAACTGCTGAGGTATTCTCGTCCCGAAACCGAAGAGAGACAGGATAAGAGAGAGCCAGCCGTTCCGAGAACGAACCTTATTTATGTCTTTAGGATAAATTCCGCCCCCGGGCAGTATAACTCAGGCCCCTGAGTTTGGTTCAGGTTCAGGCAAGATTTCTATCTCGGAGCTATTTATTAAAACAATGACATTTCTTTACTCTAAATGTAAATACTGTATTGTACGTACCTAATACAGTCGAACCAGTCTAAGTGGAAATCCAAGGGACCGGGAATTTTTTCCCACTTATCCAGGTTCGACTGTATAGAGTGTATAGGTAAATAGATTTAACCCTTTGAGTTCCAATTGAACGATAATCCTAGTTACCCCCAACTAGTTTAATTTTACTCGGCGTGACTAGCTACCGCCCTTGGATACCACTTGCTACTCAATTGGGGGATTGGGACAACCACAACGCTAAAGGCTGGAAAAATCATTTCAATTTCCTACTTTTTGGTCAACATTGAACCCGGAAATAAAAATAATTTAATAATAATAATACTCAAAGTATGGTTCCAGCCATCAGCGGGAAAGTGGGGAAAGAGTCGGGGAAAAAAAAGCTTTGTCCGTCCACCCAAATTTTGTTGTTACCACCGAAAGTTCTGTGGCAAAAAATGTGGTGACTAGCTACCGCCCTTGGATACCACTTGCTACTCAATTGGGGGATTGGGACAACCACAACGCTAAAGGCTGGAAAAATCATTTCACTTTCCTACTTTTTGGTCAACATTGAGCCCGGAAATAATAATAATAATTTAATAATAATAAAACTCAAAGTATGGTTCCAGCCATCAGCGGGAAAGTGGGGAAAGAGTCGGGGAAAAAAAGCTTTGTCCGTCCACCCAAATTTTGTTGTTACCACCGAAAGTTCTGTGGCAAAAAATGTTTTTTTTTTTTTTTTTTTTTCAGGAGAAGGTTTTTTTGGGGATATCAAACCTATTCGGGCATTTTGCATGATCTAGATTTTTTAGATGCTTCTGTGTTGGTTTGACACCTTTTACTCAGGAAAGGTTTTTTGAGGGGATATCACAAGTTTTGTATCGTTTTCTCTCGAAGAAATTTTTTTTTTTTTTTTTTTCAGGAGAAGGTTTTTTTGGGGATATCAAACCTATTCGGGCATTTTGCATGATCTAGATTTTTTAGATGCTTGTGTGTTGGCTTGACACCTTTTACTCAGGAAAGGTTTTTTTGAGGGGATATCACAAGTTTTGTATCGTTTTCTCTCGAAGAAATCACCTGTTTTTGTATGATATGGCCACGTGTGTTTAATTGGCGTCAAGTTTTCTACTCCGGGGAAGTTTTTTAGAGGGGATATCATAACTTTTGTATTGTTTTGTAGAATGAATTGTGTGCTTTCTTCTTGATTTGGAGGCTCACGTTTTGGCTTGCCATTTTCTACCCAGGAGAAGTTTTTTGAGACGATATCACAAGTTTTGTATCGCTCCCTCGAATGAATTACGTGTTTCAAATGTAAACATTGTCACGTTGATTTAATGTAAATTTAATGTAATTTCTACCTAAGTATTCCACATTAAATAGCGCTCAACTCTCTCTCTCTCTCTCTCCCTCTCTTTCTCTCTCTCATTGTGATGTTCTATTTATCCCCCCCCCTGAAATCTCACTTTTCTCTCCTTACACCTGTGCTTTTCTCTTTCTCTCTCCCCCTTTATCTTACTCTCTCCTTCTCTTTTCTCTGCCTCCCTCTTCCTATGTAGGTATTGTGATTTCCTTTCTCTCTTCACACCTGTTTTTCTTTCTCTACCTCTTCTATCGCTTTCTCGTTCCTTCTTGCTCTTTTTCCCTCTCTCTCTCTCTTTCTCTCTCTCTCGCTTTTACGTAACCGTGTTGTATAATTATTCATTTCGAACACATATTTCTACAACCTGATAAAGTCACGTTCGAGAGAGAGAGAGAGAGAGAGAGAGAGAGAGCTAGGTAAAGAGTAAGAGGGAGAGAGATAAAGGTAAAGACTAAGAGAGAGAGAGAGAGTAAGAGAAAAGCACAGGCATTAGGAGGGATTGAGAGAACATCACAAAGCATAGTGAGAGAGAGAGAAAGAGCCAGACCGCTAAGTTTCTTGAAATGACCATACTAAAACTGTCATGTTGCCAGCCTAGCCTAGCTTGGTTTGTACCGCGTCTGCCTCATAAGCGCTAGGAAAAGTGTTCGATTCCCGCCCGGGGCGGATTTCATCCTGAAGTTATAATGTTCGTTCTCCGGACGGTTGGCTTTCTCCTATCCTGTCTTTCTTCTCTCTTCGATTTCGGGACGATAAGACCTTGGCAGTTATAGTTCCCCCTATCAAACCTTTTAAAAAAGTTACTGAGCTATCCTGTATGTTTCGTACATTGCATGAAGCTCTTCCAACACGGATACCTATTCGGTGAAAATCTTCGGCTTTCAAGTCCAATCAGTGGCGGAAATCAGACTTAATTGACGCCCAGGTTATCTGGTTACCAACCACGCGCAACGTTGCTTCACTTCGGCGTCTCCAGTGATCTCAGCCGTCGGAACTGATGTAGGCCTAATACGGGCTACGGCGCCTAGGCCGTTTTGGCTTTCTTTCGCCGTCTCTCCTAGCTGTTCTGTTCTTCTGCTCTGTTCTTTTCCCCTCTCTTCTCTTCTCCATTTTTACTTTCCTTATCCTATAGGAAGGAAAGTAATGTAATCGGGTCAAATTTCCGATGGTCAGTTTTTAGTGCCAAAACACGTTTTGAGGTCCCTAGAGCCTAAAAGAGGGGGGGGGGTTTCAAAGTGAGGTGGGGTGGCGTAGGGAGGGGATAGGTAGAGATGTATGTAAGTTTTGAGGGGTAGGAGTGGAGCAATATGTAAGCGAGTTAGCGAGGAGGGGATTCAGAGGAGGGATAGAAATCTAGGGGTAGGATAAGGAGGGAAGGAAAGTAGGGAGGGTGGGGAGTAGAGAAATAGGAGGGGTAAAAGTGGATAGGAAGAGAGAGGGGAGAAAAGTAGGGAGGAGTAAGAAGGGAAGGAAAGTAGGAAGGTTGGGGAGTACAAAAATAGGAGGGGTCAAAAAGTGGGTAGGAAGGGAGGAGGGGGGAAAGTTGTTAATTAATTTCGTGTTACCTACAACAACAGTTAAAGGGTACAGGGTGCCTCAGTAGGTAGAAATTCTACCGTTAGAACAGAATGGCAGAATACCTACCGTTTTTGACCTAGCGAAGTGAGTTCTCAGTTTTAACTCAAAGATTAGTTGACGCTTAAGTTTCTTGAAATGACCATACTAAAACTGTCATGTTGCCAGCCTAGCCTAGCTTGGTTTGTACCGCGTCTGCCTCATAAGCGCAAGGAAAAGTGTTCGATTCCCGCCCGGGCCGGATTTCATCCTGAAGTTATAATGTTCGTTCTCCGGATGGCTTTCTCCTATCCTGTCTTCCTTCTCTCTTCGATTTCGGGACGATAAGACCTTGGCAGTTATAGTTCCCTCTGTCAAACCTCTTTAAAAAAGTTACTGAGCTATCCTGTATGTTTCGTACATCACATGAAGCTCTTCCAACACGGATACCTATTCGGTGAAAATCTTCGGCTTTCAAGTCCAATCAGTGGCGGTAATCAGTCTTAATTGACGCCCAGGTTATCTGGATACCAACCACGCTCAGCGTTGCTTCACTTCGGCGTCTCCAGTGATCTCAGCGGTCGGATCTGATGTAGGCCTAATACGGGCTACGGCGCCTAGGCCGTTTTGGCTTTCTTTTGCCGTCTCTCCTAGCTGTTCTGTTCTTCTGCTCTGTTCTCTTCCCCTCTCTTCTCTTCTCAATTTTTTTCTTTTTACTTTCCTTATCCTATAGGAAGGAAAGTACCTAATGTAATCGGGTCAAATTTTCGATGGTCAGTTTTCAGTGCCAAAACACGTTTTGAGGTCCCTAGAGCCTAAAAGCAAAGTTTCAGCCATTGGTCCGTGTGTCTGTCCTTCCTTCTGTCTGTCTGCAAACAAAATATCTCGAGAACAGTAAGAGCTAGAGACTTGAAATTTGGTACGTAGCTGTCAAATGTGACAAGGATGCGACACGAAACTTTTGGTTTTTTTTGGTTAAGATCGGTGCAACGCTAGGCGGTATTTTGGCGGTTTTTGGTGTAATTCAACAATATCTCGGGAACAGTATGAGCTAGAGACTTGAAATTTCCTTCCTCTTCTTCTGTTTCCTCATCTTTTATTTTCTTCTGTTATGTTCTCTTTTCCTTCATCTTTGTGTGTGTGTGTCTGTCTGTCTGTAAACAAAATATCTCGAGAACAGTAAGAGCTAGAGACTTGAAATTTGGTACGTAGCTGTCAAATGTGACAAGAATGCGACACGAAAATTTTGGTTAAGATCGGTGCAACGCTAGGCGGTATTTTGCCGCTTTTTGGCGGTTTTCGGTGTAATTCAACAATATCTCGGGAACGGTATGAGCTAGAGACTTGAAATTTCCTTCCTCTTCTTCTATTTCCTCATCTTTTATTTTCTTCTATTACCTATGTTCTATTTTCCTTCGTCTCCTTCTCTTTCTTCATATTTTCTTTCCCTTCTCTTTCTTCCGGTCTTCATATCCAGCACTGTCGTTATATCTCGAAATAAGTTTCAAAGTAATCAAACCTCTCGTATTAACTGCTTACACTAATTTAGTTTGAAGCGATTATATGTACATATGTATATCTTACATACCTAATGTACCTATACATCTGTACATTAGATAGGATCTAATATAAGTATCTGTTAAAGCGATTTTCATTAAAGTATGCACGAAATGTATAAGAGGTACCTATGCACAGGGCCGTTTCTACGCCCAACCCCCCCCTCGACAAAATCTTGGATACGACCCTGCCAATGTAGGTCCCTATTAGGAATAAATATAGGTAAGTACCTTCACAAACGGGATATGTACCTGGTAGGTACCTAGGTATCAGGGACAGATATATAGATAATACATACCTATTATGTAGGTACCTAGAGAAAGATTCTTTTAAAGTTCTTTAGACGATCCTTAACCTTAACACCGTGCAGGTACCTACCTAGAGACAAATTAAGGTACCATAGGGGAATTTCTTAACTTAAGAAGAACCAATTAAGCTAACTAGGCTGGCTTTGATGAATTTTAAATTACGGAATTTTGTTATCAATAGGTAGATACCTATATATTCTATGTGGAAAATGAGAGGGAGAAAGAGAGAGAGAGAGAGAGGGAGGGAGAGAGGGAGAGAGAGAAAGTAGGGTAGAGAAAGAAAGAGAAAGACGAGGCGAATACAATAGTCCGTCCCTTATACCTTTTTATTACTATTGTAATGATAAAGGAAGGACGGACTAAAAAATAAAATGAAATTTAATAATGATAAAAATCGGGACATACGGGTCACATTGGGATGTTTAGCAACCCTATATTGCCAGTACCCAGTAAGTATTACCTACCCAGATATTAGAGAGAAAGAGAAAGAGAGAGAGAGAGAGAGAGAGAGAGAGAGAGAGAGAGAGAAGAATTACGGGGAAAAGCAACAATAGTAGAATAAGAGTGTGAGAGAGTGAGTATTATAGAAGAGAGAGAGAGAGCTACATGGTGAGAGTGACAAGCTTGAAGATAGAGAGGAAGAGAGAAAATCAAGAGGAAAAGAGAGACAAAATGAGAGAGGAGGAAAGGAAAGTCTTTGCTAATAATAATAATAATAATAATAATAATATAAATAATAATAATAGTGCTTATTTATACTGCTCGCATAGGACAGGAGAAAGAGAGAGAGAAGGAAAGAAAGCGAGAGATAGAGACAGAAGGGTAGAGAGAGAGTGAGACAGACAGAAGGGTAGAGAGAGAGAGAGAGAGAACGAGAACGTGATTATGTAAGAACAAAAATCAACATTGAGAAATTATATTTTCTCTCCCTCTCTCTCTCTCCCCATAACTTCCCTCCTCTTCCCTCTTATCCTTGCCTCTTCTTCATTACCCCTCTTTTTCACGTCCTGTACCTCCTCTTTCTCTCTCTCATTCACATTTTTTTATTTTTCTTTTTCTTCTTCTTCTCCTTCCTCTCCTTCTTCTTCTCCTCCTCCTTCTTCTGCTTCTTTTTCTTCTCCTTCTTCTTCTCCTCCTTCTTCTTCTCCTCCTTCTTCTTCTTTTTCTTCTTCTTTCAATGTAATCAAGTGATGAGGATGAGATGGGGAGCAATCTCTGAATAAGTTATGTAGGTAGCTCTAAGTTAAGAAGATCGAATATTATTGTATACATATTTCTATTTATTTAAAAAATAAAATGAAAAAATACCCATGTTTTTATTATTACAAAAAAAAAATCTGTTTCTTCCTCTTTTCGCCCTATGCCTGTCTCCCTGTTTATTCACCTCTCTTCTTCATCCTCCCTCTTCCCTCTGCGTTCCAATCAATCATTATTCCTACCTTCTCTTTTTCTCCCACTCTTTTTTTATCTTTTTCATCTCTCCTTTTCTCTCCCTCCCTGTACTTCCTTCTCTTTCCGTAGGTACCTCTTCCTATCTTTCTTTTTCTTTGCTTCTCTTTCTCACTTTCTCCTCTCCCAATTTTTATTCACCTCTCTTCTTCATCCTCCCTCTTCCCTCTGCGTTCCAATCAATCATTATTCCTACCTTCTCTTTTTCTCCCACTCTTTTTTTTATCTTTATTTTTCATCTCTCCTTTTCTCTCCCTCCCTGTACTTCCTTCTCTTTCCGTAGGTACCTCTTCCTTTCTTGTTTTCTGTCTATCTCTATCTTTTTCTTCTCCTCTCAAAACTCTCTCTCTATCTATCTTTCTTTTTCTTTGTTTCTCTTTCTCACTTTCTCACCCAATCTTTCTTAATCTTTGCTCCTCGTTCTCTCTCTCTCTCTCTCTCTCTCTCAAACACGTACATACATTGTATAATTAGGACTGTGTAAATTCTACTAAATCAATAAACATTATTTGAACTTTTGCTACCTGGAGAAAATATGGAGAAATCCAGTGAGAGAAAGAGAGAGAGAGAGGGGGGGAGAGAGAGAAAACAATATGAAAGAAAGGAAGAGAAAAGGATTACGTGGAAAATCAACAGGAGAGGAAGAGAGAGAGAGAGAGAGAAGGAAGAGATTGATTGATTGAACGAGAGAAAGAGAAGGAGAGAGTTAAAGGCTGAAAAAGTTTGATTACGGATAGAGAGAAAAGGGGACGCATGTGGCCTGTGTCGTAGCATGCCCATCCCGTAGTATGCCTCTCATCAGATGGGCGAGAAGAGACACAATACTTCCCATTTATCTTAATCTTTGCTCCTCGTTCTCTCTCTCTCTCTTTCTCTCTCTCTCTCTCTCTCTCTCTCTCTCAACCACGTACATACATTGTATAATTAGGACTGTGTAAATTCTACTAAATCAATAAACATTTGAACTTTTGCTGCCTGGAGAAAATATGGAGAAATCCAGTGAGAGAAAAAGAGAGAGAGAGAGAGAGAGAGAGAGAGAAAGACAGAGAGAGAAAACAATATGAAGGAAAGGAAGAGAGAAGGATTACGTGGAAAATCAACAGGAGAGGAAGAGAGAGAGAGAGAGTGAAGGAGAGAGGGGAGAAAGAAAAGGAAGGAGGAAGAGTGAAAGGGGAAGAAAGAGATGGATTGATTGAACGAGAGAAAGAGAGAGAAGAAGAGAGATAAAGGCTGAAAAAGTTTGATTACCTACGGATAGAGAGAAAAGGAAAAGAAGAGAGAGAGAGAGAGAGGAATTTGATGGAAGGAGAGAAGGAAAGGGAAGGATGAGAGAGAGAGTAAGATAGAGATAAAGAACGACAAGGGAAGAGGAGAAAGAGAAAGAAAGAAGAAGAAAGACAAGTTGGGAAAATGGTACCTAGTACCTACTAACACAAGTACTCTGAGTTCAAATATACAAACTTATGCTTTAACTTAAAACCGATCCAGTAAAACGGTAGGCAGGCAAAGCTAGCCAGACAGAAGGGAGGAAGAGAGAGAGAGAGAGAGGAAAACGTGACAATGTTATCGTTTTAGCAAAGTTTCAGAAAATTGTAAAACTTGATGTAAAATGTAACAATATCCCCATTTCCACATTATAGGTGGGTATGGGTACACAAAACCTAATCTACATTCTGTCAGTACTTAGTTACTTACCTACCTTCCTACCTACATTAGGTATACGTACTTTAAAAACTTGTTTAGGTAAATGATACAATAGATACATTTACCCAGGCAGGGAAGTCGGGGCAAAGTGATCCCTACTCTCTAGTCTACAATTTAATCAAATAGGTAATTTCAAAATTCTATGGCTTTAACTCCTAACCTATCAATTTACATGTACATAGATACCTACCTACATTATTTGGAACTTGAATAGTGAATACTTGAATTTAATTTCAAGTAGGAAGGTACATGGGTACGTAATACCTAATCATTATACATGTCATAGTTCAGAGAATTTGGACGGACATCGATATTAGAGACCTACCAACTCAATTTAGGGTTGGGCCGTTTTAGAATACTCTAAAATCTAAATGACTAGGGAGGATCATAAAAGCGATTCATATTTCAGGCTGGGCCAGATAATTTCAAAATATTCTAGTTGTCCGGGCCAAGTGGAAATTATCAACTTTTTTTACAAGTGTACAGGGTGTTCATACCGAGCGTCTTGAGTGATGGAGACATCCTATATATGATTTAAGACGTCACGATTTTGTGTGGCGTAAAATTCTTTCGACATCAACATTGACATAAAACTGAGAAAACACTGGAATGATGTTGCACAAATCTTCCTCGAAAGAAAAAAAAAAATAATAAAAATAAACCCTAGTTAGCTTGGATGGTAGCGCGTCTGCCTTGTAAGAGCTAGGTCGCGGGTTCGATTCCCGCCCGGGGCAGATTTTATCCTGAACGGATAATGTTCCTTCTCGGAAAGGCTAGCTTTCTCCTATCCTGTCTTCCTTCTCTCTTCGATTTCGGGACGATAAGACTTTAGCAGTTAAAGTTCAGTCTATCAAACCTCTTACTAACCTCAGTGGTGCAGTGGTTAGCAAGGTGGACTTTGAATCTGGAGGTTGGTGGTTCGAGTCTAAGTCAAGTCATGAAATTTAACGTAGTACCTATATTAAGCGATGAACGTCATCTGTAAGCATTTATGCTTAACACAATTAAAAATCGTATCAAACCTCTTGAGAAAAAAAAAGAAAGTAATAGAAAGTAAAAAACTTTGCCTTACCATAACTTTTAAAATTACCATAACTCTCTGACGGTTTGTTCGATTTTGCCCGAATTTGGCAAAGGATTTACAATGCCTCCTCAATTCCAAACACCTGTGATGGGGAAGCAAAGCACATCCCACTCCAGGAACGGCAAGCTTATTTGCCGAGAAACGTAATAACGGTATGTCCTTTAATATGAGGAATTGAGGAATCATACATCCAGATAGGTACACATAGCTATATTTTGAATATCTCCATATAAAAAATAAGTTAATATGAGGAATTGAGGAATCATACATCCAGATAGGTACACATAGCTATATTTTGAATATCTCCATATAAAAAATAAGAAAAAAAAACCCCAATATCATCTCCGAACTGTCGTAAAAAAAGTAAATAACGAAGAAAAAGCAGGAGGAGGAGGATTAGAAGAAGAAGGGGGAAAAGGAGGAGAAGGGGGAGGAGGAGGACGACGAAAAAGGTAAAATCATTGAGGCAGAAAATTCATGTGAGTTTCTGAGTAGAAATGAAGGAGGAGGAGAAGGAGAAAGAAGAAGAAGAAGATGGAGGAGGAGGAGAAGAAGGAGAAGGAGATAATGTTATATTACGTAGTTACAGTGGAAGACAGCGTAGATAAATGAAGAAGAAGGTGAAGAAGAGAGAAAAAAAGCTCCAAATTTTCGGAGTCTGGCCCACAGTAAAAGTAGAAAATTAAGCTCGTAGGGGGGGGAGGGATAGAAACGTAGAGAAGAAGGGGTAGGGGATAGAGAAGTAAGATAGAGAAAGGAGGAAGGGGGGGGTTCAAAGTGGGGTGTGGTGGCGTAGGGAGGGGATAGGTTAGGAATGTAGATAAGTTTTGAGGGGTAGGAGTGGAGCAATATGTAAGGGAGTTAGCGAGGAGGGGATTCAGAGGAGGGATAGAAATGTAGGGGTAGGATAAGGAGGGAAGGAAAGTAGGAAGGGTGGGGAGTACAAAAATAGGAGGGGTAAAAGTGGGTAGGAAGGGAGGAGGGGGGAAAGTTGTTAATTAATTTCGTGTTACCTACAACAACAGT
Organism: Diaphorina citri; assembly: GCF_000475195.1. NCBI lineage: Eukaryota > Metazoa > Arthropoda > Insecta > Hemiptera > Psyllidae > Diaphorina > Diaphorina citri. The sequence goes on along the minus strand of NW_007379164.1, from coordinate 33,728 downwards.
TTACATTATTTGGAACTTGAATAGTGAATACTTGAATTTAATTTCAAGTAGGAAGGTACATGGGTACGTAATACCTAATCATTATACATAGTTCAGAGAATTTGGACGGACATCGATATTAGAGACCTATCAACTCAATTTAGAGTTAGGCTGTTTTAGAATACTCTAAAATCTAAATGACTAGGGAGGATCATAAAAGCGATTCATATTTGAGGCTGGGCCAGATAATTTCAAAATATTCTAGTTGTCCAAGTGGAAATGATCAACTTTTTTTACAAGTGTACAGGGTGTTCATACCGAGCGTCTTGAGTGATTGAGACGTCCTATATATGATTTAAGACTTCACGATTTTGTGTGGCGTAAAATTCTTTCGACATCAACATTGACATAAAACTGAGAAAACACTGGAATGATGTTGCACAAATCTTCCTCGAAAGAAAAAAAAAAAAAAAAAAAAAAAAAAAAAAAAAAAAAACCCAAGTTAGCTAGAAAAAAAAAAAAAAAAAAATAAAAAAAATAAAAATAAACCCTAGTTAGCTTGGATGGTAGCGCGTCTGCCTTGTAAGAGCTAGGTCGCGGGTGCGATTCCCGCCCGGGGCAGATTTTATCCTGAACGGATAATGTTCCTTCGCGGAACGGCTGGGTTTCTCCTATCCTGTCTTCCTTCTCTCTTCGATTTCGGGACGATGAGACTTTAGCAGTTAAAGTTCAGTCTATCAAACCTCTTACTAACCTCAGTGGTGCAGTGGTTAGCAAGGTGGACTTTGAATCTGGAGGTTGGTGGTTCGAGTCCATGTCAAGTCATGATATTTAGCGTAGTATATTAAGCGATGAACGTCATTTGTAAGCATTTATGCTTAACACAATTAAAAATCGTATCAAACCTCTTGAGAAGGAAGAAAAAAAAAGTAAAAAAATTTGCCTTACCATAACTTTTAAAATTACCATAACTCTCTGACGGTTTGTCCGATTTTGCCCAAATTTGATGGCAAAGGATTTACAATGCCTCCTCAATTCCAAACACCTGTTATGGGGAAGCAAAGCTCCTCCCACTCCAGGAACGGCAAGCTTATTTGCCGAGAAACGTAATAACGGTATGTCCTTTAATATGAGGAATTGAGGAATCATACATCCAGATACACATAGCTATATTTTGAATATCTCCATATAAAAAATAAAAAAACCTCCAATATCATCTCCGAACTGTCGTAAAAAAAAGTAAATAGCGAAGAAAAAGCAGGAGGAAGAGGATCAGAAGAAGAAAGGGGAAAAGGAGGAAGAGGAGGAGAAGGGGGAGGAGGAGGAAGACGAAAAAGGTAAAATCATTGAGGCGGAAAATTTATGTGAGTTTCTGAGTAGAAATGAAGGAGGAGGAGAAGGAGAAAGAAGAAGAAGAGAACAAAAAAGAACAAGAAGAAGATGGAGGAGGAGGAGGAGATAATGTTATATTACGTAGGTACAGTGGAAGACAGCGTAGGTAAATGAAGAAGAAGGTGAAGAAGAGAGAAAAAAAAGAAGACGAAGAAGAAGAAAAAGAAGGTTATGCTATAAATATTACGTAGGTAGGTACATTGAAAGATAGCGTAGGTAGATAAATAGTTAATATCGAACGAAAGAAACAAGTTTCCAAAGTTTTATACCTCGACAATTTGCAAATGAATTTTATTTATTTCTAACTACCTACCTGCCTACTATATCTACTGTAAATAACCAGGGCCGTATCCAGGATTTTGTCGAGGGGGGGGGAGGTCCAAACACTGCTGGACGGGGGGGGGAGGTGGATGCTCCAAAATTTTCGGAGTCTCGGAGTCTAGCCCACAGTTAAAAGTTAGAAATTTAAGCTCGTAGAGGGGGGTGGCCGGACCCAAAATTTTCGGACCTTAGACGTGTAGTAAGAGGAGGAAGGAATCAAAATGAAGCGGTCGAGGGGGAAATACGGCCCTGTAAATAACAGAACTGATGGACGGACGGGGCCATTTCAATTGAATGTTTGAAGGAAAAAAAAAGAAAATGAAATATTTAATAATGTGATAAAAAATCGGGCACATACGGGTCACACATTGGGAGTGTTTTAGCAACCCTTTATACTTGTCGCCAGTAACCCTACCAGTAAGTATTACCTACCCAGGTATTTCCCTTCCTTTTTGTGGCCTAGAAAGTTGAAATACCCGACCATTGGTTATTAGTTGAATACCTATGTAATAGGAGTTTGCTTTATATTTTATTTATTACCTAGGTACTTATGTGTATACAGTACGTAGTAATTATTTTACACGCATTGAAAATGTGTATTGAAATGCTCCGCATTGTAAAAAAACATAGATGTATACAAATCTATGAAAAAAAAAAAAAAATATATATTTTGTAAAAATAATAAAAATAAAAATAAAATAAAATGTTGAAATAAAACCCTGTGACCTAAATTAATACGTGTACAGTTAATAATTTTCTTTAAATTAGGTTGGGTTAGGTCTCTTTGGGGGATAAGACCTTTAGAAACAAGGAAAATACGTAATAAAAAAAACTATCGATAGTTATCGATGGCGCCGACTATCGATAGTTCTCCTCCTCTAGGTCATACATTTCGCGTCTGTTAGCGAGTGAAAGAAGACCAAGTGCTGACTCAACCAAATAGTAACTGAAGTTCGTACTATCAATATTGCTATTGCTCATCTTGTATTTCATCATTCTGAGAGCTATGTGTTGAATTCGCTCGATTGATTTGGAATGAACTTCATATCCTGTGCCCTAAATCACCAAAGTATGGAAAAGTATTTACAATTCCATATTTCGATATGATTCGTCCAAATTCAAAATTCTGCTTTTCCATTGGCTATTACACTTGTAAGATACTTTTCCATACTTTGGTGATTTAGGGCACAGAAGTCCCAGGTTCAATTCCTGGCAGAGTCAAAGTTTTTTTGGTTCGCTGCTTAGAATACGGGATGCACTCAGCCTCCTGAGGACAATTGAGTAACTACTGAAATTCTGTGTAGGAATCAGTGGTGACATTAGCAGAGTTAAAAGGAAAACTATAAAAGTATATAGAAGTGTCCGAAATAGTAAAGGAGGCTCTTAGTAATGGTGTGATATCCACACAAATTGTGAAGCTGAGGACAATTGAGTAACTACTGAAATTCTGTGTAGGAATCAGTGGTGACATTAGCAGAGTTAAAAGGAAAACTATAAAAGTATATATGTAGAAGTGTCCGAAATAGTAAAGGAGGCTCTTAGTAATGGTGTGATATCCACACAAATTGTGATTATATCTCGAAATAAGTTTCAAAGTAATCAAACCTCTCGTATTAACTGCTTACACTAATTTAGTTTGAAGCGATTATATGTACATATTATGTATATGTAAGTATATATATTACATACCTAATGATTTGAACAAATCATGATATTTAAAAATTAGATTACCGGGTAGTTATTCGGTACTTTAAGCGTATTTATTATTATTTTTCACAAAAAATTGCTGATTTTGGGACTCCTTGAAAAGGCTCCTTGAGGGATCGGGGACAAATTGGAACCCCCTGTAATCAGCCCTGATTATGGTAGAGGAAAAGATTGCGTTTGCTTAATTATTATTATTATTATTATTATTATTTTTCCTTTCAACATTTTGAATAGCAAAATAGGTAATTCGAAAAAAGTAAATCAATAAAACATAAAAAAAAACATTGAACAAAATAATTTCAAAAAAAGTAAAAATAAATAAAAAATAAAGAAAAAAAGTTTTAAAAAAATCCAAGTATTCTAATATAGGGGTTGGTAGCTGCTTTTTGTTTGGGATTCTCAATGCTTCTATACCTACTTGCTACTTTTATATTTTTAGGTGTAATACCCCCCAATACAGTATTACAGTCTGTATTCCTTCTCTTTTTCTCTCAAATATTTACTCAAAGTGATAATGAAAGAAAAATATAAATGAAAGAAACATTTTTTAACCTCTGCCTTCTCTCCCGTCCTCCGTCTCTCTCTCATTTAACCTCTCCTCTCCCTTTGTTTCTTCCTCCTCTCTCTCTCTATATTCTTTCTTTCCTTTCAGTGATAATGAAAGAAAAATATAAATGAAAGAAACATTTTTTAACCTCTCCCTTCTCTCCCGTCCTCCGTCTCTCTCTCATTTAACCTTTCCTCTCTTCTCTCCTCTCCCTTTGTTTCTTCCTCCTCTCTCTCTACATTCTTTCTTTCCTTTTCCCCCATTCTCTCATCTCTTTCTTGTTTCCTTGTGTTTGTATTTGTTGTAAACTTCTTAGATACAAAACAGGGGTTACCTACCTTCTTCCGGTCCTATCGCCGAATGCGAGGAATCAACAGTCGACGAAAAAGAGGTTAAAAAATGTTCGATTAGGGTTAGCGGTTTCGATTCCCGCCTGGGACGGATAAGGTTCGTTCTCGGAACGGCTGGCTTTCTCCTCCTATCCTGTCTTCCTTCTCTCTTCGTTCTCGGGATGGTAAGATCTTAGCGGTTGTAGTTCCCTTTATCAAACCCATATTCTACTGGGAAGTTGGGAAGTGTAACTGCTAAGGTCTTATCGTCCCGAAATCGAAGATAGAAGGAAGACAGGACAGGAGAAAGCCAGCCGTTCCGAGAAAGAACATTATCCATTCAGGATAAAATCCGTCCCGGGGAATCGAACCCGCGGCCTAGCGCTTACAAGGCAGACCCGCTACCAACCAAACGAACTAGGCTGGCAGCGAGAATTTTTGTTTAGTATCGGAGTAAGCTTGAGAAGGCTTTGTCGAATTTTGACAGCTTTGAAAATTTCCTGTCAAAATTCGACAGGAAGAGGTTATTTCGCGTCAAAATGGAGGGAAAAAGAAGAGGAAGAAAGGTACTTGGCTGGAATAAATTAGACTCCTCTTTTGTACGCGATAAAAATGAAGCAGATAATGAAAAAGAAAAGAAAAATAGAAACAGAAGAGAGAAAAGCAACGAAATATCGTCGAAAAAAAAAGGAGAAAGAGGGGCGAACGAAGAGAGAGAGAGAGAGAGAGCAGGGCCGTTCAGAGGGGTTCATCCGGGTCTCTTTTTTCCCCGGGGCTGAAAATTTGAACAAATCATGATATTTAAAAATTAGATTACCGGGTAGTTATTCGGTACTTTAAGCGTATTTATTATTATTTTTCACAAAAAAATTGCTGATTTTGGGACTCCTTGAAAAGGCTCCTTGAGGGATCGGGGACAAATTGGAACCCCCTGTAGCCTGTAATCAGCCCTGATTATGGTAGAGGAAAAGATTGCGTTTGCTTTCTATGGGATATTTCAATCTTTACAACAGCGAGTTCAATAAAGGTGAGTTTTTAATCTAAACCGAGTACAGAGAGTGGACAGGCAATATTATCGATAACTTTCAAAGGGATTTCAAATTAAACTAGTGGATATTTCAATCTTTACAACAGCGAGTTCAATAAAGGTGAGTTTTTAATCTAAACCGAGTACAGAGAGTGGACAGGCAATATTATCGATAGCTTTCAAAGGGATTTTAAATTAAACTAGTGGGAACATGGAAGATGGGCCGAAAGGACTCCTCAAGGTTCCACTGGGAGTCATTGGGACCAAAATCTAAGGCCGGCCACACTCATTATCAGGTAGACCTGACAAGTATCTCTGAAACGGTCCGCCTGTCAGGTCTACCTGATACCTGATAGTGAGTGAGTGGCCGCCCTAATGGGCCTTTGAACTTCGCGGTATCTAGCCTTATTCACCAAATTTTATCATTCCCAGACAAACCGTTCAGATATTTCAGATTACAGTCGAACAAAATGCCAAATTGTCTAGGGTAGGTTGTTAAGCACTATAAGGGCAGAACGTCGGAAACGAGGGACGCGCCAACACGGGTAAAGAAGTGGTTGGCCAACGCAACGGTGGGCAAATACCTAGTTGTTGGGCCAACGTGGGAAAAAAATGGTTGACCAAGGGTTGAAAAATATTGCAGTGGTTGGCCAAGTTGACATCGCACTAGGTTACCACTCTGACGACGGCACAGCGCGGCGGCGTGGGTTCCAGGTTCAATTCCCGACAGAGTCGAAGTTTTTTTCCGACGTCATGTGTTCAGAATTTGTGATGTGGTCAGTGGTGCCTCTTGTCAATCAACGTCGTGAACTCGCGAGAACAATAGAGTAGCCAGTGGAGAAGTGACAATATCAGGGACCAAAATCTAAGGCCGGCCACACTCATTATCAGGTAGACCTGACAAGTATCTCTGAAACGGTCCGCCTGTCAGGTCTACCTGATAGTGAGTGAGTGGCCGCCCTAATGGGCCTTTGAACTTCGCGGTATCTAACCTTATTCACCAAATTTTATCATTCCCAGACAAACCGTTCAGATATTTTATTACAGTCTAACAAAATACCAAATTGTCTAGGGTAGGTTGTTAAGCACTATAAAGGCAGAACGTCGGAAACGAGGGACGCGCCAACACGGGTAAAGAAGTGGTTGGCCAACGCAACGGTGGGCAAATAGTTGTTGGGCCAACGTGGGAAAAAAATGGTTGACCAAGGGTTGAAAAATATGGCAGTGGTTGGCCAAGCCAAAGTTCAGCTCAAAGGCAAAAAAACGTGACTTCATGTCAACAACATTATTTTTAACATTTTCATGAAAAATTAAAACATTGTTTCTATTTTTATTATTATTATTTTTTGTATGAACAATAAACAAAAGCTGAAAATAACAAGGCTAGCACAAGGTTCAGAAAATGCTAGTTGCGGTCATTGTGTTCCGAAACGTACGTGTTGGGAAGAAAATATGTCAAACATAATGAACTAGTAGATAATGATAAATAATGATTGTTTGATGAGGGTTTATTAAAATTCCTTTTTATTATTATTATTATTATTATTATTATTAGGAATTTTAGGGCTTCTCGCTTACCTACGTTTCAGGGAATCAGGGTTAATTTTGGCACTGGCAGGGTTCTCATGTGAGTTCTTTCACCCATCCACTAATTTTCCCTGCTTGGGTCATAACTGATAATAAGGCCTTTAGTGACGGGCGTTTTACATATCATTCAGCGGCAAGCTATATTCGCCTTCTTGCCCGAGAGGGACCGGGAAAAGCCAACAGCACTCCCATGTCTAGAATATCGATGGTAAGACAAGTACGTATGAAGTCGTTCTGATGGCAAGTAGTATGCAACCTAGCCGTTTTATAAAACCTTTTTCCTTTTTTTTTTTTAGGTAAAGGTCCACTAATTTTTTGTAGTAAATATGTACCTCCTAAATAAATAGTTCGTACATAGTTTGTAAAGTAATATTCCAAAGTAAAGTAAGAGTAAAGTAATATTCCAAAGTAAAGTAAGAGTAAAGTAATATTCCAAAGTAAAGTAAGAGAAAAACAAAGTAAAGTAAGAGATGGGTATGGGTGTTTAATGTAAACATGAGGGAGGATTAAATTCAGTTTGTCTGGGGTAAGTGATGTAACCTGCGTTACGATAGAATATTGGTTTATCAAATTCTATGTCAAATCAGTGGGGGTTGGTTAGCTTGGGGCGTGAGATGTGTCCAATGCCCACAGAACCTGTGAGGGTACGATATACTACATTGCCTACAAGGACATTTTGTGTCGTTTGGGAAAAAGATCGTGTCATCTGTAGTGGGAACACTCTCATTTGAATTACATTGCCTTCAAGGACATTTTGTATCGTTAAAAAAAAGAAAAAAAAATCGTGTCGTGCGTAGTGTGGGAACACCCTCATTTAAATACACTGCCTACAGGACATTCGGGGGAAAATCGGATGAAGCCCACGTGCTGGCTATTTAGGGGTGCATCATGAAAATTTTCGAACTCATCCTCTGACCACCAACTGGTGTGTGAAGAAAACGAAACAAGACTTGGAAGAGATAATGAAGAGAAGGAGGAGGGGGAACAAGATTAGAAGGTCTTGGGAAGAAAGGAAGCAGAAGGAATGAAAGGAAAATAGAGACAGTACTGAGAGAGAGAGAGAGAGAGAGAGAGGGAAAGAGAGGGAGGGAGGGAGACAGAGCCAGCAATCGATTGATGAATAAATAATAGTTTTTTTGTTTCAATAAATTTAGAAAATTAGCAATAAAATAATGCTTTCCATAACTAACTTTTCCTGGGGGAAAATAGAGAGAAAGAGGGAGCAGAGATAAATGAGGTCATAAAGAGGGAAAAAGAGAGGAAAAATTAAGCTAATATGGAAATACGGAAAATGGTGAAAAAAAAGGGAAGAGAGGGAGAGAATTCCAAGGGAAGGGAAGAAGAGGGAGGAGGAATTTAAAATGGCAGCTACCTACATGTAATCAGGGATCATTATAGGTAGCCTTTTACATAATAGCCATTTTTTGCCCCCTTCTTCCAATTTGACACGTTGACTGCCATTTTTTTTAGGTACCTACCTACCCTCCTCGGTGGTGTAAAAATGAATGTTTCGAAATTTTATTTTTGGGACTGAATTTCAATATGAATCATTAGTAGGACCTATTTGAAGCATAAATCACCAATCGATATGAATTTCCTTTTACTAGACTTCCACGAATAAAGTTCTTAGATCAGGATTCAGGATGTGAAATGGTCCAAAAACGGAATGTAAATCCACATTGCGTGACATTGCATACAACTCATTATTGAAAGGTGACGGTTTCAAGAACGGAAAGTACATGCACATTGCGTGACATTGCACACAACTCATTATTGAAAGGTGACGGTTCCAAGAACGGAATGTACATGCACATTGCGTTGCATTGCACACAACTCATTATTGCAAGGTGACGGTTCCAAGAACGGAATGTACTTGCGTGACATTGCATACAACTCATTATTGAAAGGTGACGGTTCCAAGAACGGAATGTACATGCACATTGCGTTGCATTGCACACAACTCATTATTGCAAGGTGACGGTTCCAAAAACGGAATGTACTTGCGTGACATTGCATACAACTCATTATTGAAAGGAGACGGTTCCAAGAACGGAAGGAAAGGTGACGGAAGCCCACGTGTCAAGACTACAATTAATGGAGAGATTGGAGGTATGTGTACCTCCCTATCTCCAATCTCCACTCCTACCTCCCAACCCAACTCCATTAAAATTAGGAGAGAGAGAGACAGAGAGAGAGAGAGAGAGAAAGAGAGAGAGAGAGAGACCAGAGAGAGA
>NW_007379164.1:0-24224 GCF_000475195.1 Diaphorina citri | reverse complement strand
TTCCAAGTACCTATGATCCCTTCTAATTTAGTAAAGTTATTATTATTATTATTATTATTATTATTATTATTATTATTATTATTATTATTATTATTATTATTATTATTATTATTATTATTATTATTATTATTATTATTATTATTATTATTATTATTATTATTATTATTATTATTATTATTATTATTATTATTATTATTATTATTATTATTATTATTATTATTATTATTATTATTATTATTATTATTATTATTATTATTATTATTATTATTATTATTATTATTATTATTATTATTATTATTATTATTATTATTATTATTATTATTATTATTATTATTATTATTATTTTTCCTTTCAACATTTTGAATAGCAAAATAGGTAATTTGAAAAAAGTAAATCAATAAAACATAAAAAAAACATTGAACAAAATAATTTCAAAAAAAGTAAAAATAAATAAAAAATAAAGAAAAGAAAAATAAAGAAAAAAGTTTAAAAGAAAAATCTAAGTATTCTAATATAGGGGTTGGTAGCTGCTTTTTGTTTGGGATTCTCAATGCTTCTATACCTACTTGCTACTTGTATATTATTAGGTGTAATACCCCCCAATACAGTATTACAGTCTGTATTCCTTCTCTTTTTCTCTCAAATATTTACTCAAAGTGATAATGAAAGAAAAATATAAATGAAAGAAACATTTTTTAACCTCTCCCTTCTCTCCCGTCCTCCGTCTCTCTCTCATTTAACCTCTCCTCTCCCTTTGTTTCTTCCTCCTCTCTCTCTCTATATTCTTTCTTTCCTTTCCCCCCATTCTCTCATCTCTTTCTTGTTTCCTTGTGTTTGTATTTGTTGTAAACTTCTTAGATACAAAACAGGGGTTACCTACCTTCTTCCGGTCCTATCGCCGAATGCGAGGAATCAACAGTCGACGAAAAAGAGGTTAAAAAATGTTCGATTAGGGTTAGCGGTTTCGATTCCCGCCTGGGACGGATAAGGTTCGTTCTCGGAACGGCTGGCTTTCTCCTCCTATCCTGTCTTCCTTCTCTCTTCGTTCTTGGGATGGTAAGATCTTAGCGGTTGTGGTTCCCTTTATCAAACCCATATTCTACTGGGAAGTTGGGAAGTGTAAGTGCTAATAACTGTACTTTTTTAAGCGAATGCAAATATCAAGTTTTTTTTTAAAGAGGTTTGACAGAGGGAACTGTGACTGCTAGAGTCTTATCGTCCCGAAATCGAAGAGAGAAGGAAGACAGGACAGGAGAAAGCCAGCCGTTCCGAGAACGAACATTATCCATTCAGGATAAAATCCGTCCCGGACGGGAATCGAACATGCGGCCTAGCGGTCACAATGCAGACCCGCTACCAACCAAGCGAACTAGGCTGGCAGCGAGAATTTTTGTTAAATATCGGTGTAAGCTTGAGAAGACTGTGTCGAATTTCGACGAAAATCCGCCCCGGGCGGGAATCGAACCCGCGGCCTAGCGCTTACAAGGCAGAAGCACTACCAACTAAGCTAACTAGGCTGGCTGAAAACTTCTTTTTTTTTTTAAGAGGTTTGCTAGAGGGAACTGTAACTGCTAAGGTCTTATTGTTCCGAAATCGAAGAGAGAAGGAAGATGGGATAGGAGAAAGCCGGCCCCAAATCCACCCCCGATTCAGGATAGAAATATAAAATCCGCCTTAGATGAAAATAAAATAGGAGTGGGTATGCCTAGATAGAGAGATACCTAGTATTCTTGTTTGTACAAAATTGTTCCAAGCAGGGCCCTCATTGTTGGATCAACCCCGGGCTTGGGTAGACTCAGAAAGGGCCTGAGAGAAAGAGGAAGAAGAAAAGAGGAGAGGGAAAGAGAGAGACAGGTCGGGCTTGGGTAGACTCAGAAAGGGCCTGAGAGAAAGAGGAAGAAGAAAAGAGGAGAGGGAAAGAGAGAGACAGGTGAGAGAGAGAGAGAAGGAAAGAGGAGAGGGAGAGAGAGAGAAGGAAAGAGGAAAGGGAGAGAGAGAGAGAGGGAGGGCAAGAGAGAGAGGAGAGAGAGAAGGAAAGAGGAGAGGGAGAGAGAATGTCTGAAAGAAAGAAGAAAAAAGTTTACAAAAGAAAATGTTTTCTTGTTAAACAGATGATGATGAGAACGTAAGAAGTGTTTTAAAAAAGAAAAGAAAGTACAAAAAGTAAAGAAAAAGAAAAATACGCGAAACTCCCTTTTGTTGTCGAAAAATGTACACGCCAAAGAAAAGAATCAGGAGAAGAAAAAGAAGAGGAGGAGAAATAAGTATAGTGAATAAATAGGGGGCGAATTATATGCACGAAAAAATGGCCCAATATGTATGCAATATGCAGCCAAAAATGGCCTAAATACGCAAAAACATGCAAGAAAACTGCCAATATATGCAAAAACATGCAACCATCTATTTCCTCATATGTGTCGTCGCAAAGAAGATTTCTTCGTTAGACTTTGGACTCAAAAATGAATTTTTAATAGATCAGTTGCGTCTACTTGGGTGTTGGGTGATGTTTCAAAGTCATAGAGCAGGAAATTTTTTTTCCTCATTTCCAACGGAATTTTTCTTTTTCTTCTACGACTTCTAGATACCGAGATAAATCGATTTAAAAAATACCGGTAAATCGTGAGCTTTGACGTCATGGCATACGCTCCCGTAGGCGATGACGTCACATGAAATGTCCCGAAAAGCTCCCTCGCAGGCAACGCATTAATGTGTTTGTGCGCATACGTTTCTGCGCAGTTCTTGGTAAAGAAAAAGAAAAATACGCGAAACTCCCTTTTGTTGTCGAAAAATGTACACGCCAAAGAAAAGAATCAGGAGAAGAAAAAGAAGAAGAGGAGAAATAAATAGAGTTAATAAATAGGGAGCGGATTATATGCACGAAAAAATGGCCCAATATGTATGCGATATGCACCCAAAAATGGCCTAAATATGCAAAAACATGCAACCATCTATTTCCTCATATTATGTGTCGTCACAAAGAAGATTTCTTCGTTAGACTTTGGACTCAAAAAGGAATTTTTAATAGATCAGTTGCGCTTACTTGGGTGTTGGGTGATGTTTCAAAGTCATAGAGCAGGAAAAATGAGGACCAACGGAATTTTTCTTTTTCTTCTACGACTTAGAACGGAGGATGAAAATTGAATTTTCGACCTTTTAAAGTTATTTTTTCGGAGTTTTGACCTCAGGTTTGGATTTTTCACTACTTTTTAAATAGGAATCGACCATTTATTCATAATTTTTACCATTTTCAACTGCTCCATTGTGTTAAGCATACTTGAAACTTAAATGCCGGTCACAAATATCTTTCCCCACAATTATTACTTACCCCTAGATAAATTTCATGAATTTACCTGGATTCGAACCACCAAACCCATATCTTGAGGTTGGTTTTGAACCCAATAAGGCCTTTAGGGTCTCCGTCCGGGGTCTTTTTCTGAGTTTACAGTAACTGAAGTTTCGCTTTTTACCTTGGCGTTACTCACCACCACCCACCAGGTCATTTCAGGCGTATTAATGTTATTTATAATTTTAAGACTATTTATTTATAATTTTTACCCATTTGCAACTGCTCCAAAAAAAAAAAAATCGTGTCGTGCGTAAGTGGGAACACTCTCACTAAATTACATTACGCTGATTACGCATAGGACAAACTGACGACAAGTAGGAAAGGAACGGGCCTTAATATTACTGTGGTCAAATTCTAAAATTTTATGTAGGTACCCTACAAGGAGTAAAGTCACAGCAAAATTTTTTTCCCATTTTTTTTATCAAAAAAAAAAAGAAAAGTGAGAACTCATAAAGCTTTTTATGTGTTTACATTTTTTCCCCTCTTATTCAAAAGTCCGTTTTCCCCTCCTCCTTTTCCCAGGAAAAACTGAAAAGGCCTTTTTTTGTATGTTGGGAGCCCCTGGCGAAGTTGAATAACTCTAGCTTTTACTTTTTTACAAGAGGGACAATGGAAATATATTTTATTATTATTATTATTATTATTATTTTGCAGAGAATGAGAGAAAAGAGGAGAGAGAGGGAAATAGAAGAAAAGGAGAGGGAGCGAGAAGAGAAAGAGGGAGAGAGGGAGAAAAGAAGAGAAGAGAGAATAAGGAAAGAGAGGGGAGAGAGGGAGAGCGAGAGAAAAGGAAGAATTTTTTTCCCCAAGTGAAAGAGGCAGAATAAAAAGAGAAAGAGAGATAAAAGAAGAGAGGAAGGGGGAGAAAGAGAGAGAGAGAAGGAGGGAGGAACAATAAAGAGAGAGAGAGAGAGAGAGAGAGAAAGAGAGAGAGAGAGAATATTTTTAAAAGTCTCTACATTTTTACGAGAAAGGGAGATAAATAGGAGAGAGGGAGAGAGAGGGAGGGAGAGAGAGAGAGAGGGAGAGAGAGAGAGTGAATGGTCAAGTTGATGTGAATTTCATTTCTCGCTCTAGCAGACAGGCATAGTGTCTGAGGGTTTTATACAGGGTGGGCCACACTTAGATAGTCATTTTTAAAATATGTACCTATGCCTACAGGGTGTTTTTTCCTTTTTACTTTGCAAGGCAGACGCGCTACCAACCAAGCTAACTAGGCTGGCTGGATCCGGATATTATTTTCAGCCCTAGTCCCCACATATGCTTCCGTTTGTCGTCCGGCCAGGTAGAAAGTATTGTATACTCTTCAGGTCGCCACTCCGGCAATCTTTCTTCCGGATTACACGACAGTTCTGCTGACATATCCGGTAAATAAACGCTGCTAGCTTTACGGCCCGGTCCCACTTGTGCCCAGACGCGCCGCGCCGAAGGCGGCAAATGTGCTGAGCCAGAAGTGAACCGCCGATGGGCCGCCTCGCGAGGGGAACCGATTGGGCGCCATTTTTTTGAAGCGGTTTTTTTGTTTGTTTCTCTGCTTTTTTCTTTTTAAACTTTTTTTTTTAATTCAGAAAACTGTTAATTAATTATTTAGAAAACTTGTAAAAAAAACTGTTAATATGTTTTTCAAAACGAAAGAGGTGAAAACCAGGTAGAAAATCGGCAAAACGGTGCTTTACAAAGTGCGTTGGTCAACAGTGAAAGCCGAGAGCTTTAGTGAATTAGTGGTGTTGGTTTAACAGTTTTTTCTCTCTCTCTCTAGACTTTTACGGGTTAACAAATGTAAAATGTACCTACCTAGAAACGTTAACAAAATATTATTAGGACCACAATTAGTACCAAGACCGATTATTGCGTTTGGTTAGCGCACTTGGAAATTAAAATGGGGTTTTTGTTTTAAGTATCCAGCTACTCTTAATTTTCTTTTTTGCTTTTGATCTGCTTCTTCTCCTACTATTGCTAATTTTACTCTTCTTCGTCTCCCCCTACTCCCTCCTGCTTTCTTCTTCTTCTTTGTCTTCTTCTACTTTCTTTGTAATGACTGCCGGATATTATCCAGAATTAATTTTTATCACCCTGCCTTATATGTGCTGCTGTTTCGGGGTGCACTCAGCCTCGTGAGAACAATATTGTCCGATTTTGATAAAATGTACAAAATGCTCTACGCAAAAAGGACGCTTGATGTTTGGCCCGATTGAGCCCTTTTCCGTTAAAAATTCTCCCAACAACTACGTACTAGTTAGAGAGGAAAAATTTACTCGAGTCCCCTCTTCAGCCTCTGCCAAAATCTCCCTTCCCTTTCACGAGGGCCGTATTTAGCGGGGAAGGGGGAGGGGGGACTCGAGCTTCAATGCTCACCATTACTGGTAGGTCATACGGTAATGGTGAACATCCAGGATTGGACGAAATCTTGAAACACGACCCTGCCTTTCCCCTCGTTCCAAATCAAATGGCTTTTAACACATATGCTTCCGTTTGTCGTCCGGCCAGGTAGAAAGTATTGTATACTATTCAGGTCGCCACTCCGGCAATCATTCTTCCGGATTACACGACAGTTCTGCTGACATATCCGGTAAATAAACGCTGCTAGCTTTAAGGCCCGGTGCCACTTGTGCCCAGACGCGCCGCACCGAAACGTCATGACGCGTCAGTTATCACGATGCTGGGGTAGAAATCACGATGCTGGGGCAGAATATACCTGTATGAGATCGTCAATACTAGAAGGTATGCCAGTCAGAGGACATTGATGTGAGGACTTTAAACTCTCCGCTATACACTTGAAACAGAACACATAACTGAAACAAAAGATAAAAGTTACAATAGTAACAAAATGGGTCCGTCCCTCCGGGAATTTTTTTTTTTTTTTAAATAAAATAAATGCAGTTTCTTTGTGTTATTATACAGAGTAGCATATTATAACGATCTTCATCTTTTTCTCTCCTTTTTTTTACCTTTGAACAAGTTTTAAATTATTATTATTAAAAATAATAATAATAATAATAAAAATAATTGGAAAAAAATCTGGTGTGAACATCACACGACTTTCCTTATCCTTTTGAATGATGCTTATTTGTTCTTTTATCATAACTATCACACTATCTTTAACCGTTTAGTCGGTATAGCTGAAAACCGCCAAAAAGCGGTCAAAATACCGCCCAGCGCAGCACCTGTCTCGTTTTGTGTTACATCCTTGTCACATTTGTGAACTACATACCAAATTTCTTATTCTCCTCCTTCTTCTTCTTCTTCTTCTTCTTCTCCTCCTCCTCCTCCTCCTCCTCTTCATCATTATCCTCCTTCTACACCTCTTCCTTTTCGATCTCCCTCCTCCTCCTCCCCCTCTCCTCTCTCTTCTCTTTCCTCTTTTTCCTCTCCCTCCTCTCTTCTCTCATAATCCGCACACTTCTTGTCAGGGGCGGAGGTTGAGAAGGGGGGAACGGGGACTCTGATCAAATATTTAGTTTTAATTAAATTCCATTTTCTACGAGCCCCTCTTTCCTCTTTTTCCTCTCCCTCCTCTCTTCTCTCATAATCCGCACACTTCTTGTCAGGGGCGGAGGTTGAGAAGGGGGGAACGGGGGCTCTGATCAAATATTTAGTTTTAATTAAATTCCATTTTCTACGAGCCCTCCCTTCCCGGCCCCCCGCATTTACTGTGGACCCTTTTGTTTCTTTTCGTTTTACTTTTCGGTGTAAAATTATAAAATTATCAAGAAAATTAGACGAGAAACCCCGACCCTCCCATCCTGCAACCCCTTCCCGCAACCCGTTCTGAACCCTTTCACCCCTAAAGGGACAAGAGGTCCCACAGAAACATGATTTTTAAAATGGGATATATCATCCCAGACCTATCGAAAAAATTCCGTTCTCAGTGTTTTTCAAACTTTTGTTTTGTCATCTACCTAAAATAAGTCGGGATGAAAGGGTTAAAAAGAAGCAGGGATTTTTTTTTTCGTTTATTTTTGGAAAGTTTATTGAAGCAGTGCTCGGTGTGTACTTTGGAAAATTTTCGCTGATTGTTCAGACTGACGAAGAAGGTAGAGATAGTATAAAAGAGGGGAATGAAGGGGGGGTGAATAGAAGAGAGGAGGGAGGATAGGGAGAGAAAGAAGAAGACCGACCTAAATGAATTTCAAGGAGTGCTCCTTGTTAACGAATTATTACTTTCCCCATAGCTCCTTAGTATATTTAGGCCCTAAAGGCCCTATTGAACTCCCTTTTTCGGTGTAAAATTATAAAATTATCAAGAAAATTAGACGAGAAACCCCGACCCTCCCATCCTGCAACCCCTTCCCGCAACCCGTTCTTAACCCTTTCACCCCTAAAGGGACAATAGGTCCCACAGAAACATGATTTTTAAAATGGGATATATCATCCCAGACCTATCGAAAAAATTCCGTTCTCAGTTTTTTTCAAACTTTTGTTTTGTCATCTACCTAAAATAAGTCGGGATGAAAGGGTTAAAAAGAAGCAGGGATTTTTTTTTCGTTTATTTTTGGAAAGTTTATTGAATCAGTGATGCTCGGTGTGTACTTTGGAAAATTTTCGCTGATTTTCCAGACTGACGAAGAAGGTAGAAATAGTATAAAAGAGGGGAATGAAGGGGGGGGGGTGAATAGAAGAGAGGAGGGAGGATAGGGAGAGAAAGAGGAAGACCAACCTAAATGAATTTCAAGGAGTGCTCCTTGTTAACGAATTATTACTTTCCCCTTAGCTCCTTAGTATATTTAGGCCCTAAAGGCCCTATTGAACTCCCATTACAATTAGGACTAACCCTTTCGGGAGTTTGCCATAAGAAAAAGAATTTCGTGAAAAAAAGAAGAAGAAGAAAAAAAAAAAAAAAAAAAAAAAAAAAAACCGGGGGCCCTCTTTTGTAAAAAAAAAAAAAAAAAAAAAAAAAAAAAAAAAAAAAAAAAACTCGGAGTCCTCTCTTTTCGGTGCTGTGGTCAAACCTAAAATCAAATCTAATGAGCCTACAATCAAATCTTGAACAAATTCATTATGTGTTGAACATTTTTGCTTTGGCCAAATTTAACATACCGAAAGTGAAGGCCTGATGATGCCACCCTGTAGGTATTATGAAAATATCTTGAATAAAATATGACGTCTGGTTTCAATTTTTTGCTTTTTTTTTCATTCAAATTCATTGAGAAATATTTTCATAAGAAAAAAAAAAAATCTCGAAAAAAATGGAGGTAATTTAACAGTGAGAAAAGTTTTGCAGAGCTGATTATTTTGCCCTACTTAGAACGCTCACGGAGTTTTTCTCTTTACTTACTTTTTTTTTACCTGAGCTTTAGGGTATGTGGCTCAAACGTAGGACCTATAGACCTATACCTACTGTCCTTTCGGAACACTGACCACTCTTGAATAAAATATGACGTCTGGTTTCAATTTTTTGCTTTTTTTTTCATTCAAATTCATTGAGAAATATTTTCATAAGAAAAAAAAATCTCGAAAAAAATGGAGGTAATTTAACAGTGAGAAAAGTTTTGCAGAGCTGATTATTTTGCCCTACTTAGAACGCTCACGGGGTTTTTCTCTTTACTTACTTTTTTTTGCTTTTTTTACCTGAGCTTCAGCTTCAGGGTATGTGGCCCAAATGTAGGACCTATACCGTCCTCTCGGAACCTGACCACTTTAAATTGGCAACTACTGCAATGGAAAATGATTGGAGTAGTGGTCAATTTTCCAGTGGTCAGAGGTTCAGTTTCCTGAAAGGAAAATGAAAAATACATCTTTGCTAATTGAAATCCCAACGAAATGGCCTTACCAGTTAAAAAAGCTCCTCTTGGTCTTCTTCCATCCGGCTGATTTTTCCACACACTTTTTACATTTGACTCTTCCTCTCTTCTTATTATGTGTCCCATCCATCACAATCTTCCTCTCTTCACTTCCGCCACTATATCTGGTTGGTTGTACAGATCTCTTATTTCTCTATTATGTTTGATTCTCCAGATTCCATTCTCTAGTGTTGGTCCATATATTTTTCTCAGGATCTTATTCTCGAATGTGATGATTTTCTTCTCCGTTTTTTTCGTCATAATCCAGTTCTCGGAACCATAAGTTAGGATTGGTCTAATTATTGTTTTATATAGTTTTATTTTGGAGCATCTGGATAGTGTAGGTACCTACTCGTAATAATAAAATACCTGGTAATTATGTTAGATGTGCAAGAGTTTTGTTGTAGGAAATTAGGGAAAATAACCCAATAGAGTTCTTCCACCCTAACCTGTGGCACCGTATCACTAATAAATTTTTCTCTCAGTGTAGGTACCTACTCGTAATAATAAAATACCTGGTAATAATGTTAGATGTGCAAGAGTTTTGTTGTAGAAGTGAGGTAGGATTGACGCATCCACCAATTTTATACTAAAACTAGTAGAAATGGCACATCCACTAATAAAATAATTTCTCCTCTTACTAAGCCCATTTCTTTCTCTTTGTTCTTCTCCTTCTCTCTGTATGTTCTATTCTCCAATCTTTCTCTTACTTCTTATCATCCTCCTTTTTAACTTATTCTGCTCACTGCATTATATTCTGCTCTTCCTTCTTCTCTTCCTTCTCCTCCTTATTCTGCTTGCTGATTATTTCACTCTCTTTTATAGGTATTCTCCTCTTCCTCCTTCTCACCCTTTTTCTCCTTCTTGGTATTCTTCTTTCCCTTTCCTTCTTCTTCTTCTTCTTCTTCTCCTCCTCCTTCTAGTCCTTCTTCTCTCTGCTTGTTCTACTCTCCAATCTACTCTTCTCTTCCTCTTCCTTCTCATCCTCCATTTTATTCCTCTTCTCCTTCTCCTCCTCCTTCTTCTCCTCCTCCTCCTTCTAAGTTTGTATTAGCTTAGGGATTATTGTATTTATTTATTTTTCTATTGTTGAAAATACATTAAATTTGTTCAATTCAATTCAATTCTTCTCCTTCTCCTCCTCCTCCATCTTATTCCTCTTCTCTCTGCTTGTTCCACTCTCCATTATTCGCCTCTTGAAAATTTAGTCTCTACTTAAGCCCCGAGATTCCGTTTTAAGCCCTCTTAGTTCACCGTTTATACACCAGGGCCGGAACTTGGCTTTTAGGAGAGAAAGTAGAGGCTTTCTTTTTTACCAGGTACGGGCCTTTTACCCTTGTGCTATAATTATGGCTCTTGTTTGATAAGCGAAAGGGTGTGGGTTCGAATCCCATTCTGATACATCATTTAGGTAGGTAGGTACATACATATTAATTTATGGCATTTTATCCATACATAAGTATAATTCTAAAGCTAGGAGGAACCTCCATAAATAGATAATAATTACCTATAATACTAAAATGAGTGTAAAAAATTAATGAAAAACATAAACTTCTTCTTCTTCTTCTTCTTCTTCTTCTTCTTCTTCTTCTTCTTCTTCTTCTTCTTCTTCTTCTTCTTCTTCTTCTTGTTCTTCTTCTTCTTCTTCTTCTTCTTCTTCTTCTTCTTCTTCTTCTTCTTCTTCTTCTTCTTCTTCTTCTTCTTCTTCTAAAAGGAAAGAAAGGAGAAGAAGTGATAGGAAGTGGAGGGAAAGAAGGAGAAAGAGGAGAAGGAATCAGAGAGAAGAGAGTGGAGAAGAGAAAGGAGAAGGGGTATAGATAGAGGATGAGGAGAAGAAGAAGGAGAACAAGGAAAAGCCGGGAAAGAAGGAGATTGAGAAGAAGAAAGAGAAGAGGATGGAGGAGAAAGAAAAAGAAAGAGGAGGAAGAGGAAAAGAAGAGGAAGGAGAAGGAGGACGAAAAGGAGAAAATGTGGAACGGGTAGAAATAGGAACTGTGAGAGAGGGAAGGAAGAAGAAGAAAGAGGAGGAGGAGACAATTGAAAACATGAGAAGCAACATAATGAAGAGAGAGAGAGAGAAAAGAGAAAAATAGAGGGATGGAGAAGTCAAACCGTCACCAATTTATTCCTATGGGAATTTTCAAATTATTTCCAGAAAAGAAAGGAAAATAGAAAGTAAAAAATCTATTAACCTTCCGGGAGATTGAAGGATGGAGGTTGAAAGTTTTGTACCCTGTTCAATTTATCGTACCCTAAAACACAAAACACAAAAAGAAGAAGAAATAGGTTAGGCGTTTTGGGGGGGAAAAAAGTAGGTTGTTTCACCAATGTTTCCCAAATTTAGGATGCTTTTTTCTTCTTCTTCTTCTTCTTCTTCTTCTTCTTCTTCTTCTTCATTTGTACCTTGTTCAATTTATCGTGTTTGGATAGACCCCTTCAAGGTCTAGATTTGGATCAATTAATCAATTCAATAGAGACGGGACCTATAAATTATTGCCTTATTTGATAGGGAATGCGACCTTCACAGCAACAGACAGTAACAAACTGTGAGCCAAATCACAAAGTAAATAGTAAATCTTTTCTAACAATCAGTAAATCATTTCTGGATCACAATCATATTTCGGGCATGAATCACCAGCCCAGACAAGTGACAAGAAAGACACCAATCATAAATTCGCCAAAAACCCAAAATTCCAACATTTAGACCGGAAAAAATTGCCTTTTTCCCCATATTTCATATTACCTATGTATTGAGATCGGTTGATCATCCTTAAATTCGTCAAAAATCTAGTCTCCCACTATTTGGATTGGAAACACATGCTGTTTTACCCCAATATTTCATATTATGTGATCATTATAGCATCAAATAAAATTAAAACATGAATGATAGATGATATCTGGTTGTCTAGCTTTTTCTCATAAGTCATGATCAGAATGATTTTTTTCCCTATTCATGCTCAAAATTTACGATTTCGGATCCCTATAAAACGGTCCACCCGCTATTTGGAAGGCACAGTCAGCTTGAGGTTTCATTCGTGTTTCTCTCTTGTAAGTGTTTCACTGAATTAGAAAATGTTGGCTGGAAAGTTTTTGATTCTCACGATTGGATTTATCTTGGGTAAGACAAGTTTCACAGGTTTCACTTCTGGATTCTTTTTTTTTATTTGATTTTTTTTGGGTAAAACAAATTTTCCCAGGTTTCCTTTTTTTTTTTTTTTTTTTTTTTTTTTTTTTTTAGACATTTCAACATTTATTTATTTAAATACAGTCTACCTATGGGAGTTAAAACAAGATAGTCCTACCTCACATCTCTTATCTGTTTCTACAACAGTAGAAGACATAAGTAGGTATAACCTATTCTGGACAAGACGGGAATTTAGCTCATAATGAGCTATTTTGGGCTTGATAGGGCTGTTTGGGGCACTTTTCTGATCATTTGATCATTCCTCTGCTTTTCTTCCTCTTCCTTCTTCTCGTACTCCTCCTCCTCCTCCTCCTCCTCCTCCTCCTCCTCTTTTTCTTCTTATCCTATTCTTGTTCTTCTTTCTTCTACAGCTTCTTTTTTTCCTTCTCTTCTTTTGTTCTTCTCTTCTCTCTTCTACCGCTTTTTCTTTTTTTCCCTCCTCCTCTTCCATCTTTCCTTCTTCTTATTCTCCCTCGTTTTCTTCTTCTACGTCAAGTTGTAGATGTCAAACTAAAAGCTTGCACGCCCCGAGGGACTTCGTTTCACATTTGCTGATAGATCTGTTTGTATTTCCTCACTTAGAAGAGTTTGAAGGGTTTCTTTTCAAACTTTATTATTTTTCTATCAAACTACTTATGTGTGTACAATGCTCGAAGTTCAAAAGCAACACCTGCAAATGCCTTGGGGAAATCTGCGATGCATTTAGCACCTTACAACTCGGATTATACCCTGAATATCCTGACGCTTTTGTGCGGATACTTCAGAGGTTTTACTTAGAGAAGATGGATGCTTATAAAAACTACTTTGACTTTCCTCACCTTTACATTACAAAGTGGTAGTTGTAAGGGTTTGATGGCAGAGATTGCCTTAGGCAATAATCACGCCCTATTGTAATTTTGTCATTATTTCTTACAATAAAGAGTTATTATTATTATTATAAATAGGTCAATTATTAAAATTGATAAATAAATAAGTAGGTAACTAAGAATATAATGATAACTTGAGAAGGAAGTGATTGCGCTTACGCTCAGGCACATAACCTGCCGTCTGCAGTACATTCCAGACTGGACGGGTAGCAACAGGTAGGTTAGAATGAAACAGCGTCTTACCTGGAAATAAAGCAGATAAAACAGGCTCATTATTCATTAATATCATTATACCTAATTTTAGTTTAGTGAAGGGAAGAGAGAGAGAGAGAGAGAGAGAGAGAGAGAGAGAGAAAAGGATAATGAAAGATAGAGAGGGATAAGGAGAGAGGGATAGAGGGGAGAGAGACAACATACAGAGAAAGATAGAAAGACAGACATCAAAGATAACAGGAGGAAAAGGGGAGAGATAGAGAGGGGTAGAGAGAAAGATAGAGAAAAAGAGAGAAAGGAAAGGAGAAAGAAAGATAGAGAGGAATAAGGAGAGAGAGAGAGAGAGAGTATGTGAGAAAATCAAGTGGAACTTAATTTCACACATGAACTATCAGCAACAACCGACATGGATGTCAACTAAACATGTCTCTGTCTCTTTCTTTTCCTACATAACTATATATCTCCCTCTCTCTCCTTCTCCCCCTCCCTTTCTCCCTAACTTCCTCATTCCCAATTCTCTGTCTCTCTTTCTCCCATCATTTTCTCTCTCTGTCTCTCTCTCTCTGTCTCTCTCTCTCTCTCTCTCTCTCTCTCTCTCTCTCTCTCTCTCTCTCTCTCTCTCTCTCTCTCTCTCTCTCTCCGCCAACTTTTCTCCTACTTTCCTCACTCCCGAGTCTCTCTTTTTTCTCTCACACTATTTTGTCTACCTCTCCCTTATTCAGTCTCTCCCTCTCTTTCTCCTCCTAAATTCCTCCTTCTCTCTCTCTTCCTCTTATTTCG
This sequence comes from Diaphorina citri, assembly GCF_000475195.1. NCBI lineage: Eukaryota > Metazoa > Arthropoda > Insecta > Hemiptera > Psyllidae > Diaphorina > Diaphorina citri. Next base: position 10,055 of record NW_007379164.1, on the reverse strand, counting down.
TTATCTCTCTCTCTCCCTCTCTTTCTCTTATTTCGTTATCTCTTTCTCTCTCTCTCCCTGCCGCCTCCTCCTCCTCCTCCCTTTCTCTCTCTCCCTCTCTTTCTCTTATTTCGTTATCTCTTTCTCTCTCTCTCCCTGCCTCCTCCTCCTCCCTTTCTCTCTCTCCCTCTTAGTTCGTTATCTCTTTCTCTCTCTCCCTGCCTCCTCCTCCTCCTCCCTTTCTCTCTCTTCTTCTCTTTCTCTTGGAAGCGGCTGCTACAAGTTCTCCTGGCGTAACAACGCTTGGACTAAGTAAGGCCCGGTTAACCCACCCGGTTTAATTATACACCAACGCCTAATCAATTTTTTTATGAGAGAGAGAGAACCTGCTGAGGTTTTATCGTCCCGAAATCGAAGAGAAGGGTAGAAGAAAGTCCGCCGTTACGAGGACAAACCTCATCTGTTTAGGCCCCGGGCGGCAATCGGACCCGCGGACTAGCGCCTACAAGGCAGACACGCTCCCAACCAAGCTAAATATGCTGGCTGGTCTTTGGTTTACCCTGCCTTGAGATATATTTCCATAAGAGAGAGAGAGAGAGAGAGAGAGAGAGAGAGAGAGAGAGAGAGAGAGAACTGTAACTGCTGAGGTTTTATCGTCCCGAAATCGAAGAGAAGGACAGAAGAAAGTCCGCCGTTTCGAGGACAAACCTCATCTATTTAGGATAAAGTCCGCCCCGGGCGGAAATCGTACCCGCGGACTAGCGCCTACAAGGCAGACACGCTACCAACCAAGCTAAATATGCTGGCTGGTCTTTGGTTTACCCTGCCTTGAGATATATTTCATTTGAAGAAACCATAAAAAAAAGTCATCCCTAAAGGGAATTTAGCTAAAAACGATACCTTCCCTCGTGTTCCAGTGTCAGCATAAACCTATCCTTACTCTGGTGCATTCGACGGCATTACTATTGTATTATATCATTATTCTAGTCAGCTCCCATGGCTAGGGGTCACCTGTGCTCGCGTTGCACGCGGGAGACCCGGATTCGATTCCCGGCGGGGTCAAGAAATTTGTATCATGCAAATGATTGATTCCGTGACTGGCTGTTGCGGGGCCCACAGCGACCGGTGCCAGCATGGTAGGTAAACATTGGACTTTCTCGTGAGGAAAATGAGTAGCTATGACATATAAATGCGCATAGCGACCGGTGCCAGCATGGTAGGTAAACATTGGATTATTGAGATATTGGCAAAATCCTTCAATGCTGCAGTAAGCACCAAAGTTGTGACATAATAACACAAAGAAACTGCATTATTCAGACAGTGAGTTAAGATCTGATCTGAAGTAGCATCCACAAAGTGGTGGGAAAACCATCGCCAGCACCTGAGAGCTCCTCACAGGAGGGCTCGTCGCCGGGGCTTTAACTATCTACGCTAAGACCTATTTTTCAATTCTCATTATGTATTATTATACCCAGGTATAACTATTCCCCGGCCAACTGCAACGAGTGTCTGAAAGTACGAGGAGGCACTGCCCCTTTACATTACATTACATTGAAATGGGGGTCTTTTCTGATGAAATTCCTGTGTGCGGAGTCCAGTATGTAGGACTATTGCACCCCATACCCGGAAAAGTAATAAGAAATCATCCCCAAAGGAGATTTAGCTAGATATCCTGGTCATTTTTGAACGAAAAAGTCAGTTTTCGTCTTAAAATTTACAATTTTGCATCTTGTATATCTTACGAATTTTTTCATACCTAGCTCTCTAACAGTTGTCCAATTGTGATCGAATTTAGCCTAATGTTCAACACAAAAATTTAGGCTCAATTGGACCTTTTGGGTCCCGTAAGAAATGTGACAAACATGTTTAACCCGTAAACCTACTACAGGGTATTGGATTTCTTTATTCTGCCATTAAGATTCGGCTACAGCTGAAGCCGCTAAAGCAACAACAACAGGGTGTTGGAAGGGCTGAGAGGTTGAAAACCCCTTGAAAGCCCACAATGTCTGTGCTCCTTCCTCTTTGAATAACCTCTGATAACCTTTCATGTTGCAGTGCAATGTCAGCAACCCGAGGACGGTGCAGATTGCAACGCGTGCAAGTCGCAATATCGCGGCGTTTGCAACGTGGGCAACTCTCCTACAACTTGCGATGATCCCGGAAGCGGCTGCTACAAGTTCTCCTGGCGTAACAACGCTTGGACTAAGTAAGGCCCGGTTAACCCACCCGGTTTAATTATACACCAACTCCTAATCAATTTTATAAAATCCGCCCCGGGCGGGAATCGAACCCGCGTCCTAGCGCTTACAAGGCAGACGCACTACCAACTAAGCTAACTAGGCTGGCACTGATCACTTTAAATTGGCAACTACTGCAATGGAAAATGATTGGAGTAGTGGTCAATTTTCCAGTGGTCAGAGGCTCAGTTTCTCGAAAGAAAAATACATCTTTGCTAATTGAAATCCCAACGAAATGGGCTTACCAGTTAAAAAAGCTGCTACTCACATACAAAAAACGCTTTTTTAGTGGGTAAACGGATTCCTTTTTATATGTCCCGGTTTGTCCGTTTTTTAGTACGGATAGGCGACACAACATAAAATTTGCAACAAAATCTGTGAAAACATAGAAAAAACGGAACTTGCAAAGTTTTTCTCCGACAGAAAAAGTTGAGACTTTGAAAATTCCCCTTCTCTCAACATACAATCTTCCCCTCTATCTCTCCCTCTCTTCTATTTCTCACATTTTCCTTCTCTCTCTCCCTCTCTCCCTCTCTCTACTCTCCTCTATCTTTCTCTCTTCCCGTCTTTCCCCTCTCTCCCACTATTATCACTTTCTCCCTCCCTCTCAGTCTCCTAACCCTCCATCCCTTCCTCTCTCTCTCTCTCTTCCTTTTTCTCTTCCCCTCTTTCCTTCTCTCCCTCTCTTTCACACACTCCTTTTCTCTCTCAGTCATCCCTCTCTCTCCCCTCTTCATTCTCTCCAAACCCCCCTCTCGCCCGGAACTCCCTCCTACACCTTACTCCCTCCTCCCTCTATTTAACCTCCTCTCCCCCTCTTTCACACACTCCTTTTCTCTCTGCCATCCATACTTCTCTCCCCTCTTCCCTCTCTCCAAACCCCCAACTCTCTCCCACAACTCTTTACCACCACCTTCTCCCTCCCTCTCTCAGTCTCTCTAACCCTCCATCTCTCCCTCCCTCTCTTTTCTTCTCTTTGACACACCCAACTCTTTACCTCCCCTCTCTTTCTCTCAGCTTCCCCACTTTTTAACCTTCTCCTCCTCCCCCTCCCCTTCCTCTTCCCCCATATTATGTCATTATGTCCAGAGTTGTTTTATGTTGAGTAAATTTCACTACCATTATGACGCAAGGGTCTGCCGCTCTGCCGCAGTCATAACATCATGATAATAGAGGTGTCACTCTAAAACATAATTATTGCCAGGACCCAGGGCCGTTTTTACGGCGGCCGAGGAGGCCCTCTCGAGCTTCATATTTATCCTTTACAGTAGGCCAGACTCTGAAAATTTGTATCACCCACCCCTACATCATTTGGACCCTCGGTCCTCCTCGCGATAAAATCGTGGATACGGCCCTGCCAGGGCCGGAATAGACGATATGCATTTGGGTGAAAATTATTAATTAAAGGTCGTTTCCGAGGTAAAAAGTTGTGAAAAACCCAAATTGTAGGTATGTATCAGCTTCGAAAATGTATTTTTAAAGGATCCGACCCAGCGCTTTCAAGGCAGACGCGCTACCCTCCAAGCTAACTAGGCTAAAGGCTATGTACCTGTACCTACCTCTAATCTGTCATGTATTCAATCTTCCTCCTTGAATTTTCCCTGGCTTCCATTATTTTCAGGAATTTTGACTCCTGACTCCAGGTAGATATAGATACCTACGTACATTATCTACTCCTATCAAAATTTGACGCCTAGCGCCCATTGTCATAGCACTGTAGGTTATAGTTAATATAGTCTATTGTTTTATCTAATCTGGGCAATACTGGGCATCTAAAACACTCCCGAAAATAGAGCTTTTACAATTTCAAAATGCAGTCAGTGGAAGACCTCTCAAAAGATAAAAATAAAGCACTAGAGATAAAAATAAGGAAAAATTCAAAATTCCACCGTACAAATATAGACTTGAAGAAAAGTTACCAGTGAAATCAGTGGCGTGGGGTTAGATTTTCAAAATGGGAAACTGTCAAACTAAAAAGTATGCAGGGTGTATATAAAAAGAAAAGATTTGATAGAGAGAACTGTAACTATCAATGTAGGTCTTATCGTCCCGAAATCGAAGAGAGAAGGAAGACAGGATAGGAGAAAGCCAGCCGTTCCGACAAAGAACATTATCCGTTCAGGATGAAATCCACCCCGGGTGGGAGTCGAACCAGCGGCCTAGCGCTTACGAGAAGAAGAAAAGCGGAGCTTCCCTAGTTTCCATGGAGAGTACACCACTGACTAAAATAATTATTATTATTCTTCCAAAGAAGAAACCGAGAAGAAACTATTATTACGCAAAATTACTTGGAACTTGGAAGTGAACAGAAACTTAAAGAAGTGTACAACTTACTCATTCCTTCGAGTGTAAAGAATGACGATTGAGGAGTTCTATCAAAGAAAAGGAGTTTTATCACATAATGAGGAACTCTGAGAGATACGCCCTTCTCCATCAAATTCTACAAGGAAAGAATAACAGCAAAAGAGGACCTGGAAGAAGAAGAATATCCTGGCTCGCCAACCTGAGACGCTGGTTTGACATGTCATTTGCTGAGCTGTTCCGTACTGCCACCAACAAGATACGCATAGCTATGATGATGGCCAATATTCATAACGGATAGACATTAGAAGAAGAAGAAGAAGAAGAGGAAGAAGAAGAAGAAGAATCTGAGAAGGGTTCGAGTATATCGCTGGACTGGAGTCACATAGGTATGTACTATGTACCTTTGGGCACACTCCATTTATCAAAGTCTTCTTTCAAGATGTTTGATAGAGGGAGCTCTAACTGCTAAGGTCTTTAGGTCTTATCGTCCCGAAAGCGAAGAGAGAAGGAAGACAGGATAGGAGAAAACCAGCTGTTCCGAGAGCGAACCTTATCCGGTTAGGATAAAATCAGCCCTGGGAGGGAATAGAATTACCCTACCCGGGTACCTAGCGACCTAGGTAGTATTATAAAGGTACCCAGCTCTAGTTTTAACCCAAAACGGACTCATGTAATGTTTGGCCTTTTTTTACAAGTCCCTTCGTCTATTTTAAGATAAAGGAACACAACTTTGTGATGGATAATGTTCGAATGAACAAAAACTTTCTTGATGGAAAACTTGTGAAATAATTACAGGAACTGTAAAATAAAGAGAAAGCAGAAAGGAAACCGTACTGAAAGCTGATGTGCGAGTGATGCCTTTGGTATGACAGTTGTCGAATTTTCAACTCTTTTTGGAAGAAGTTTGATAGAGAGAACTTAAAAACTGTGTCCATACACCGTCGGTGACTTTATGTTGTCGAAGCAGTGTACGTTTTCAGTCGACATCAATCGAGTAAATCGAGGTCTTATGGTCCCGTAATCGAGGAGAGGAGGATGGGAGAAAGCCAGCCGTTCCGAGAACGAACCTTTTCTGTTTAGGTTCTAAACAGCTGTCTAATTTCAACTCTTTTAAAAAAAGTTTGATACAGGGAACTGTGAAACTGTGTCCACACAGCCGATGCCGCCAGTGGATTTATTTTGTCGAGGTATAGTGGACGTTTTTAGTCGACATCGATCGCGTACAACGTAGGTCTTATCGTACAGTAATCGAGGAGAGGAAGACAGGACAGAAGAAAGCCAGCCGTTCCGAGAACGAACCTTTTTTGTTTAGGACGTAAACAGAACACATACCTGCATAATAGTTTTGTACAGACATACCTACCTACACATGTTGTTCAACTTAGAACTATTTTTCTTCTTTTTCTTCTTCTTTTACTAGTTCAAAGTAGTTGTTTTACGAGCTAACTGTCAATTAAATGTAAAAAAATGGAAGTTAATATAAAGTTAGTTTTTCAACTGCTCAACTCCCTGGCTTGTTAAACTTCATACCTGTGTATTGTGTACCAATGCTAGGAAACTTTAGCGAAACTTATTAGAAAAGTTCTCTCTACAGCCGGTGTCGCTTATCCTTGTTTCCTAAGGAAAAATATCAATAATATAATAGGTGTACTAAGGGAAAAAAAACTAGAGTGCCGGGTGACTGGGTTCCGGAACTCAAAATTTGAACTCTGTATCGGGAAGCTCGACACTATAATATAGCTTTCCAACACCCTAAAATTAGGGAAAATAACCCAATAGAGTTCTTCCACCCTAACCTGTGGCACCGTATCACTAATAAATTTTTCTCTCAGTGTAGGTACCTACTCGTAATAATAAAATACCTGGTAATAATGTTAGATGTGCAAGAGTTTTGTTGTAGAAGTGAGGTAGGATTGACGCATCCACCAATTTTATACTAAAACTAGTAGAAATGGCACATCCACTAATAAAATAATTTCTCCTCTTACTAAGCCCATTTCTTTCTCTTTGTTCTTCTCCTTCTCTCTGTATGTTCTATTCTCCAATCTTTCTCTTACTTCTTATCATCCTCCTTTTTAACTTATTCTGCTCACTGCATGTGCTACACTCCATTATATTCTGCTCTTCCTTCTCCTCCTTATTCTGCTTGCTGATTATTTCACTCTCTTTTATAGGTATTCTCCTCTTCCTCCTTCTATTCCTCTTCTCCTCCTCTTCTTATATCTATTCCTCCTCCATTTTATTCCTCTTCTCCTTCTTCTTCTGCTCCTCCTCCTTCTTCTCCTCCTCCTCCTCCTCCATCTTATTCCTCTTCTCCTCCTCTTCTTATATCTACTCCTCCTCCATTTTATTCCTCTTCTCCTTCTTCTCCTCCTTCTTCTTCTCCTCCTCCTCCATTTTATTCCTCTTCTCCTTCTTCTCCTCCTTCTTCTTCTCCTCCTCCTCCATTTTATTCCTCTTCTCCTTCTTCTCCTCCTTCTTCTTCTCCTCCTCCTCCATTTTATTCCTCTTCTCCTTCTTCTCCTCCTTCTTCTTCTCCTCCTCCTCCATTTTATTCCTCTTCTCCTTCTTCTCCTCCTTCTTCTTCTCCTCCTCCTCCATTTTATTCCTCTTCTCCTTCTTCTCCTCCTTCTTCTTCTCCTCCTCCTCCATTTTATTCCTCTTCTCCTTCTTCTCCTCCTTCTTCATCTATTCCTCCTCCATTTTATTCCTCTTCTCCTTCTTCTTCTGCTCCTCCTCCTTCTTCTCCTCCTCCTCCTCCTCCATCTTATTCCTCTTCTCCTCCTCTTCTTATATCTACTCCTCCTCCATTTTATTCCTCTTCTCCTTCTTCTCCTCCTTCTTCTTCTCCTCCTCCTCCATTTTATTCCTCTTCTCCTTCTTCTTCTCCTTCTTCTTCTCCTCCTCCTCCTCCTCCTCCATTTTATTCCTCTTCTCCTTCTTCTCCTCCTTCTCCTAGTCCTTCTTCTCTCTGCTTGTTCTACTCTCCAATCTACTCTTCTCTTCCTCTTCCTTCTCATCCTCCATCTTATTCCTTTTATTCTTCTCCTCCTCCATTTTATTCCTCTTCTTCTCCTCCTCCTCCTCCTCCTCCTCCTTATATCTACTCCTCCTCCATTTTATTCCTCTTCTCCTTCTCCTTCTTCTCCTCTTCCTCCTTCTTCTCCTCCTCCTACTCCATCTTATTCCTCTTCTCCTTCTTCTCCTCCTCCTCCTCCTCCTCCATCTTATTCCTCTTCTCTCTGCTTGTTCCACTCTTCATTATTCGCCTCTTGAAAATTTAAACTCTACTTAAGCCCCGAGATTCCGTTTTAAGCCCTCTTATTTCACCGTTTATACACCAGGGCCGGAACTTGGCTTTTAGGAGAGAAAGTAGAGGCTTTCTTTTTTACCAGGTTCGGGCCTTTTACCCTTGTGCTATAATTATGGCTCTTGTTTGATAAGCCAAAGGGTGTGGGTTCGATTGTTTTTTACCAGGTACGGGCCTTTTACCCTTGTGCTATAATTATGGCTCTTGTTTGATAAGCGAAGGGGTGTGGGTTCGAATCCTATTCTGATACATCATTTAGGTAGGTAGGTAGGTACATATACATATTAATTTATGGCATTTTATCCAAAGAGTTATTATTATTATTATAAATAGGTCAATTATTAAAATTGATAAATAAATAAGTAGGTAACTAAGAATATAATGATAACTTGATAAGGAAGTGATAGCGCTTACGCTCAGGCACATAACCTGCCGTCTGCAGTACATTCCAGACTGGACGGGTAGCAACAGGTATTAGGTTAGAATGAAACAGCGTCTTACCTGGAAACAAAGCAGATAAAACAAGTTCATTATTCATTAATATCATTATAGGTACCTAATTTTAGTTTAGTGAAGGGAAGAGAGAGAGAAAAGGATAATGAAAGATAGAGAGGGATAAGGAGAGAGAGATAGAGGGGGAGAGAGAGAGACATACAGAGACAGAGAAAGATAGAAAGACAGACATCAAAGATAACAGGAGGAAAAGGGGAGAGATAGAATTGATAGAAAGGGGTAGAGAGAAAGATAGAGAAAAAGAGAGAAAGGAAAGGAGAGAGAAAGATAGAGAGGAATGAGGAGAGAGAGAGAGAGAGTATGTGAGAAAATCAAGTGGAACTTAATTTCACACATGAACTATCAGCAACAACCGACATGGATGTCAACTAAACATGTCTCTGTCTCTTTCTTTTCCTACATAACTATATATCTCCCTCTCTCTCCTTCTCCCCCTCCCTTTCTCCCTAACTTCCTCATTCCCAATTCTCTGTCTCTCTTTCTCCCCTCATTTTCTCTCTCTCTCTCTCTCTCTCCGCCTCCTTTTCTCCTACTTTCCTCACTCCCGAGTCTCTCTTTTTTCTCTCACACTATTTTGTCTTCCTCTCCCTCATCCAGTCTCTCCCTCTCTTTCTCTTCCTAAATTCCTCCTTCTCTCTCTCTCTCTCTTCCTCTCTTTCTCTTATTTCGTTATCTCTCTCTCCCTCTCTTTCTCTTATTTCGTTATCTCTCAAAGCGCGGGGCCCCCAAAAGCGCGGGGCCCGTGGCAGTCTGCCATTCTGCCTTATGGGTAATCCGGCCCTGATTCTTCGAATTTGTGGATAGCAGCTCGATTTAGCCTTAATTTTATTATTATTTTAATTAATTATTTATTTACATATTTTATATTTTCCGATGAACCAATCGTAACAAAGCCTTCAATTGTAGCTTGTAATTGAACTACCCAAAAAGTGCCACTGAGGCTCTTAGAAAAAAAAAGGTCTTCAATTACAACTCCATTTCGGGATTAGGCCCGTCAATGGATTTTTCTCCATTTCGACAATTTGCCCCTGAATAGATTTTTCTCCATTTCGGGAATTAGCCCCGGAAGACGAACTTACAAATGAAATAAATAACTTAAAATAACTTACAAAATGTATTGTATGAGGAGGTACACATGGAGATATGTTAGGCTCACTCCCCGAAATGATGGGAATAATACTCGAAGCCACTCAAGGTCAAAAAAGATCAATAAAGAGGTGCTCTATTAAACTGTTGGTAGTTGGTAGGTATAATGGAACAACTTGTCCTAAGGTGACAGTCTAAATGAAGCACTACTTACTCGTATACATATAGGTAAGGTCAAAAAATTTGGATCATGCAAATGATTGATTCCGTCACTGGCTGTTGCGGGGCCCAATCAGCCTCGTGAGGAAAATGAGTAGCTATGTATAATCTAAATTCTAAATGCTCATATAGCGATCGGTCCCACGTGCCAGCATGATAGGTATAAACATTTTACATTGGATATTATGATTACATATTGAGATATTTGGAAAATCCTACAAGGCTGATGCAGTTAGCACCATAGTTGTGATAGAAAAACACAAATAAGCGGCATTAGCCAGCCTAGTTGGCTTAGTTGGTTGTGCGTCTGCCTTGTAAGCGCTAGGCCGCGCCGCGGGTTCGATTCCCGCCCGGGGCGGATTTTATCCTGATGGGATAATGTTCGTTCTCGGAACGGCTGGCTTTCT
>NW_007379163.1:64518-65354 GCF_000475195.1 Diaphorina citri | reverse complement strand
GAGTTCTTCAGGAGACATGGAACCGAGGTTGGCCTCGTCCAGACTCGCTTGGAGCATTTGACATAGCTGCACAATCTGGAATGACATAGCATTAATTTAGTGTCTTGAGTTGTGAGTTATCCATTAATCGAAATCGATTATTTGTTAAAATCGATAGCAAATTATAATTGCTGTCGATAGCTAAATGATTATTAAAATCGATATCGATACCGAGGCTGGATTCGTCCAGACTCGCTTGGAGCATTTGACTGTTTTCCCCTACACCCAACCCTTGGAGTTGGCCTTTTGTGTCCGGAGTAAATCTAAATGGAGTAGGTACTTCACGCTCACCATATTGAGTGGGGTTTGTGGTATAATCGTTTTGAGTGGAGGTGTGCCTTCACCTCCAGTTTCCTGTCCAGGGAGACTACCTTCGTGGATGAGAGTCAGACTGGATGGGATGTATCTGAAAGAATATTTTTTTTTCATTTATTTATTTTGCAATTTTAACAAATTCGCAGTTTACAACATGTTTACAATAACAGATTATACACATAATAATAATAATAATAATAATAATAATAATAATAATAATAATAATAATAATAATAATAATAATAATAATAATAATAATAATAATAATAATAATAATAATAATAATAATAATAATAATAATAATAATAATAATAATAATAATAATAATAATAATAATAATAATAATAATAATAATAATAATAATAATAATAATAATAATAATAATAATAATAATAATAATAATAATAATAATAATAATAATAATAATAATAATAATAATAATAATAATAATAATAATAATAATAATAATAATAATAATAATA
>NW_007379163.1:32972-64088 GCF_000475195.1 Diaphorina citri | reverse complement strand
GGATTTCACCAATGACTTAATAGGAGATTTCACTAATGGGAGAATTTTCAATCATTCAAACCCACTTCTAGATGTGCTAGGGAGATGCGGTTTACACCATTGGATTCCTTATTTTTGTACATACTGGGAAAAATCGGAAACTCCCGAAATTCCAAACCGTTCCCGAGATATTGACGTTTTTTAGTTCCCCATAAGAAATACACGGGGAACACATTTTGAGGCCAGCAAAAATTTTCGTACGTTTAATATTTTCTCTTGTTTTTAGTTTTCATTTCTTTGAAACAAGACCCAGGCACGATACTAAGCCTCAAAGGCGAAGCCCCGGAAGCGCGCAGCGCGACCTCATGCACAACCTCACGAAGCCCTGGGAGCGCGTAGCGCGACCGCATGCACAACCTTTCGAAGCCCCCGGGAGCGCGAAACGCGACCCTGTATGCACAACCTCGCGAAGCCTCCGGGAGCTCGCAGCGCGACCGTATGCACAACCTCGCGTAGAGAACACGCGAAACCCTTCGCCCCCCTCCCGAGCACGCAATGTTGTTATCATAACTTACCTCAAAGAGTAGTTGGCAATGGGCCAGCAGTCGGATGCGTTCTCCATTGGCCAACGTCAATATCTTATTATCATCCATCACTGAATTCATATTTTCAATCCACAGGGCATCTACATCTCCATCAAACAGAATATACTTCCTCTCCTTACTACCCGGGTCCAGGGGTTTGTTGACCGCGCGGAAAATGTTCGATAGGAGACCGTCGTACCAATCCCGAGTTTCCGGGTTGAGGACTCCGTATAGTTCGATGACAGACACCGCCTGAAAACGTAATAGGGTCGAGTACATCAGAAGAAATATTAAATAGGTCCAAGCATATCGGGAGAAACTAAACTTCCCCGAGATTAAGGACCCCGTACAGTTCTATCACAGATACCGCTTGGAAATGTAAATTGAGTATTGAACTTGGCGGCCAACTTTTGAACACCGAAGTTTTTGTGGGAGGATTTCATTAATTTTTGCGGCCATTTTTCTAAATAGAAAATTCAATGATTAGAAAGATTGTACCTGGGCACCCCTTTCGCATTATTTTAAGGCTTTTTGTCTACCCATTTACCTTATATTTATGTACCTACCTCAGGGCAGGGTAGCGTAGAGCGGTGGAAGTTTTAACCAGTGCATTGAAGTTTTAACCACTGGTATTGTACTTGGCGGTGAACTTTAAAACACGGAGGTTTTTCTGGAGGATTTCAGTAGTTTTTTATTTTTTTTTTACCTACCTTAGGGTTAAGTGTATAAGTACGGGCAGGGTAGCCTAGAGCGGTGGAAGTTTTAACCAGTGCATTGATAACCACTGTTATTGTACTTGGCGGTGAACTTTAAAACACGGAGGTTTTTCTGGAGGATTTCAGTAGTTCTTTTTTTTTAGTTTTACCTACCTTAGGGTTAAGTGTATAAGTGCGAGCAGGATAGCCTAGCACGGTTGACGTTTTAACCAGGGCATTGATAACTACTGATTTGCCACCTCCAGTAGGTCCCACGATCATGGTCGAGTGACGAGTTAGCATGGTTTCGTACATTTGTACCACCTGTAAACCAAGGAAAAAAATATACCTACATGTTAGGGAGGAAAGAAAAAAAACGGGTGGAGGGTAGTTCGCCAGGTCAAGTTCTAGCCTGAGCATGTACGTAAGATGAAACATTTAACTGTTTTTAGTCCGTCCTTCCTTTATTATTACTAATAATAAAAGGTATAGTGGACGGACTATTGTATTCGCTTCGGTGTCGTCTGTCTGTCTGTCGGTCGGTCGGTCGGTCTGTCCCCAAAGAAGGAGTTATCCAAACCTGGTCGACCTATATATCAAATTAAAGGTCTTTTTACCAGGATCACGAAAATGGTGGTGCAAATTTTGTCCAGAAAACCATAAAGCCAAAAAAGCAAAAAAACTGGTTTTTGCGGGATTTTTTTCACATTTTCTCACACAAATGAGCTCTGATCTCGAAATTTGTCGCGAAGACCTATGAACTCAAAGCGAGAAAGTTTTAGATAACACTTCAGCCGTTAATTTAAGACCGGTTTTAGCGTCATCTATGTTAAGCTACACCGAGCAAGGCCAATAAATGGATGGGTGACTGAAAGTTAATTGAGTAATTGTGGGATTTTTTTTCACATTTTCTCACACAAATGAGCTCTGATCTCGAAATTTGTCGCGAAGACCTATGAACTCAAAGCGAGAAAGTTTTAGATAACACTTCAGCCGTTAATTTAAGACCGGTTTTAGCGTCATCTATGTTAAGCTACACCGAGCAAGGCCAATAAATGGATGGGTGACTGAAAGTTAATTGAGTAATTGTGGGATTTTTTTTCACATTTTCTCACACAAATGAGCTCTGATCTCGAAATTTGTCGCGACGACCTATGAACTCAAAGCGAGAAAGTTTTAGATAACACTTCAGCCGATCATTTAAGACCGGTTTTAGCGTTACCTATGTTAAGCTACGCCGAGAAAGGCCAATAAATGGATGGGTGACATTATATTGGGAATAAAGGGAGAACGGGCTCCAGTCTTGATTTTAAATCATTACATGAAAGTAAAATAAAAAAATCAAATCAAGAATAATAATAAACTGAAAATTAAACAAATTATGTAGGTACATAGATAGGTACTGATTTTCTCTAATCACTACGGGCTAAAAATTCCCGGAGGGACGGACACAGCTTGTTTTTCTTTCATTAAATCTAGAAAGGAACTGCACAAGTTTGTATACCTATACATTTTTGGTAGAGAAGGATTTTTTTTTTTTTTTACTTTCTATTTTTTGATTGAATAATTGCATTTGCCGATGTTATGAAATGGCGCTTGCTTTTCTATAGATGCAAAATTTGTCAAAAGCAGGAACTTAAAGAGAATGGGATAGTAGAGAGACTTCAGTATTTTCATGTTTGTTCTGATTCGATGACTTTGGGATTTCTAAGAGAGATGATTACCTATAAAAATCTGTTTCATTACAAGGATACTAGCATAAGAAGTGACTGATGAATAACTTCACAACTGACTGATGACTAACCTCATAAGGACTGACAGACCTTGTCCCACTGGAGGACGTTAAACCGTTATACTGATACTGTACTAGCACTTCACAGGTGTGCACGGGATAAAAAAAAAAAAAAAAAAAAAAAAAAAAAAAAAAAAAAAAAACAAAACAAAAAAATGCACAAGTGTTTTGATGGCAAATATTTCAACGAGACCGTGTCAGAGACTTCTTTTTCAATTCTCTGCAACTTAAATCGCCGGATCATTTGCTAGCAGTAGATCTTGTGTGGAAAGAAACTTTCAGATTTTACTCAGATTTTTCCTGCCTCGGTGGTGTAGTGGTCAAGGCGCTCGCCTGGTAAACAGGAGGGCGTGGATTCAATCCCAGCCGAGGTATGGAATTTTATCAATATAGTTTGAGAATTTGACCACAGTAATAATAGTAGCCTTCTGCTGGAGTAAAGGGACTTTTCAGTCCTATGCGAGCAGTATAAATATAAGCACTATTAACTATTATTATTATTATTTTTCCCCCTTACCTAGAAACAGAGGTACATCTTCCGACACAAACTTGGGTAGATTCATATCCCTCAGGGCCCGCATGAGTACCACGCTTTCTTCCAATTGTAGAGCGGCACGCTTCAATTCTCCAGCCATGACGAGGACAGATTTGAGGGCGCGCATGCCAAAGTCGTAGTGGCACTGTTTGGATAGCTGCTCTTTGGAGAGTTTGTAGAGGACAGCCATTTTCTTCGCGAGGACTTTGGCTTCAAGAAATCTGAAAGAGAAGTCAATAGAATGTTGTTGTAGTAGCAGTAGGTTCACCAAATTACACAATGTCTTCACTTTCTGAAACTGGGAGTTTTAGGAATCTTGCAGTGGCTATTGGGTTCCTCCACAAATCCATGGGTGTATTGGGTGGTGGGATTTTTGGGGCAATTAAACAGATGGTGAGTGTCATGTAGGGATCCTCTGCATAAATCACACTCGTAGAGGACAGCCATTTTCTTCGCGAGGACTTTGGCTTCAAGAAATCTGAAAGAGAAGTCAATAGAATAATTAATTTTAATTTTAATTTATTGATTTAATTTATTGTTTATTATGCGGTTTTAAAAACATTAGGCACAATTTACAAATGTAGTATAATATAAAGTGAACAAAAAATACAATAACCTATCTAAACTAGTGTTTATAATAAATTCTATGATAATCTATCGTAGGGGAAAAAGTTGATCCAACATTTTTGAGAATTGTACGAAGGGGACATGAAGATCAAGGCGACTGTAGTACTGATAATAAAGATTTTTAGCTTTGAAAACGGGGGATAGATCAGCAAAGGTTGAAGTAGGTATACTGAAGTAAGTTGTTGTATTAGTTGCATTCACTCGTACATAAATGAGGTTTCAAAGTCAATGAGCAGAAAAATGTGGAACAACGGAGTTTTTCTTTTTCTTCTACGATTTCTAGATCCAGAAATAAATTGATTTAAAGGAACTGACGTTTAAATGGCACTTGTTCAGGTATAATAACAGCTCTTATCACGCAGGTAATAGGTCGATGTTGCGTGTGTGGGATGGCATATAAGCTGAAATCTGTTTTCAGCTTTTCTCGAAATTTGTGGAGAAAGTAGTTTGTTTGTTTCTCCATAACTTTCGAACGGGTTCTCCAATTTTGATGAAATTCGGCAAATATGTTGAACACCTTGCTAATGAGATTTTGAGTTCCATCGGGATGATCGGGCCTCGTAGAGGTCCTCCTTCTGAATGAGTCCTACAGTTAACTAAACCACTTGTAAAGTTAGATGATGGACAAAAAGGACTCCAGAAATGAGCGAAATAGGTCACGGACATGTTTGTGTAATGTCAGTGAATTCGCTACACCATTCCTAGACAACAAAGAACAAACATGGTACAAAAGACAATGCAAAAACTTGGAGTTTTGTAAGAATACTACGAAAGCCTAATCAGTTGATTTTAAAATTTGAATTTGAAGTCACATTCGAATATCGTGGTAGATACCTAGATAGATACTCACAATGAATAAAAAAATATTCATTACCGAAATGTTCTTTTATTTATACCAATGACACGTAGTCTAGAATAGAATAGATTAATAGAATATAGTTGCTTGTGTATTAGAATAGAATAGAATGGCGTTTACTAGATGTGGTCAACTTTAGGACCATGTCCTCGAACAAGACACCATAAGGTAATAATAATTATATCGTCTGCCAAACCATTGCATCAGTCTAGATTTACATGTCTATTGGCCTTAATCTATCCAAATCTAACCTACGAACCTACGTGGGGTCTGTCCAAAGTCAGTCCTAGATCCTAGGTCTATACCCTAAGCCCTACTTTGTCTACTCTAAGTTGGTCTTCTCTATTTTGTAATTTGCTTCTACTATGTTCAGGCACTCACAGGGTTCGAAATAGCGATGTTTTGAGAGTGAGTGCGTGAGTGAGTAAAAGAACTACTCTTTTCAGACATGCGCCTTAGTAGGTAAACCCTTTCGAAGTAGAAATGTGTAAAGAGTGACTGAGTGAGTTATAAAATAGAGCTACTCTTTTAAGTGAACTACTCGCTCAATGAGTTGGATCCTAACTCCCTATACCTACAGAGATTTGAAGAGTGAGTCAGATATTTTAGGATCTGACTCATTCACTGAAAAGAGTAGCTCTTTTTCTGACTCACTCACTCTTTAGTTCACAACTCTAGTTCGAAAGGGTTAGTTGCATGATTGGCGCAGTTAGAACGTAAAGGGTGTCTCATTTGAATGATTTATATTCGAATCCCCCCCCCCTCCATCATCTCTGACTGAAAATGTCACCTTGGCTGAAAGTCACAGGTATGACGTCACTCCAAATCCAAATAAATATCCTCCTTATACTTATAATATTCAGTATAGGATCGTTTATCATTCTGTTATCAAGCTGATTTATTCCAGCTTGAATACTTACCATTACCAGGTGATGAATGTATATTATTTTACCTTTATCTTTATTTTCACGTTGTTCACATGCTGAGGGCGGCCTAACACAGGTGTGTAATATTTCAGTACATTGCGACAAGATCTATTAAGGCCCGTCTCTCGTCTCGCATTAGGAGACATTTAGTAGTACGTAGTCCCCTGCACAACCAAACATATGAAAATGATAGAGACCCTCTATAGACGCTCTTCATAGGGTTTAGAGACGACTACGCGCTACTGAAAGTCGCGCGTGCAGTGCGGGACCAGTCTGACTTTCAGGGTTGCCGCACGTTGGAAGCGTAATCGCGCGACTATTAGTAGCGCGAATGTCACAAAAGATCTAACCAGGTCGCAGTGACCAAGGACGTTTATTAAAGCCGATGGCCCTACTTATACCAATACCAATTAGACCTATCACATTCTAGGAAACCTAAGTCGCGCAACTCCAGTCAGAGATTTCTGTATCATTTTCATATAGGTTTCATCAGCATAGCGCTACTTCGCGCTACTAAATAAAAGTCAAGCGAACACGTTTCCAAAATGCGACATGCCTCAAAGATATGAGCAACCAGCCCAGCTAGATTGTGCTAGTTCGCATTTTCGATTCCCGCAGAACTTTGTCGTAACACAGATAAGTTTCGTTCTCTAAACGGCTAGTTTTTCCTATCCTGTCTGAATTCTCTCTTCGATTTCGGCACGATATTAAGAGCTCTGTTGTTACAGTTGCCCTCCCTATAACCTGAGCCCCATTGCTTATTTATTCAATCATGATGATGGCACACGATGGGCGGCCTGTATGTCCATTTTGTAATCTATTTGAACTCCAATTTTTTCGCCCATTTCGCATAATAGTTTCCCAAGATCCTCGTTTGCCACAACAGGAATATTATTAATCTGTACATTAGTGCGTCTAGAGTATTGCTCAATGTCATTTAGTCTCCACTTCAGACTCCTGTTTTCTTCTTCGAGGTTTTTTATTTTCCCATTTTGTTCATCGATCGTCTTTAATAGTTTACTGTTCATTTCCTGCATCATAGTTGTAAATTTCTCCAACATTCTTCTTTCTGATGCTAGGTTCTCTCTCTTGATAAGATTTTCCATTTCTGCCAAACTCATTTTTCAGCCAAACATGATTCTGACTTTTGGTTGCATAACATTGCCTTCAGCTCATTACAGTGACATTACACATTTCTTACTCAAATTTTCGTTTTATTATTTATGAGGTTGGATAGAGGGAACTGTAACTGTTAAGCTCTTATCGCCCCAAAGCGAAGAGAGAAGGAAGACAGGATAGAAAGCCAGCCGTTCCGAGAACGAAGGTTCGTTCTCGGAATTTAAGATAAAATCTGCACTGGGGAGGGATCGAACCCTCAACCTAGTACTACCTTCACCCTATCTAGTTACTAAACAAAGGTTAATAAGTCCAAATTAATAAAATGAACCCCAGACAGTCACCCGTCCAGTTACCAACACAACACGAACGTTGCTTAACTTCAATGTTCTGATGTAGGGGACTGGTGTATTCAACGTCCTATTACCGTTTGACATTGGATAGCTTGGCGTAAGGTATTTATATATTATACTTACTACAATAGTGTATGCTAAGCTTAGGTATACATACTAACTTATTCTATTCACTTAGGTGCAAGGTGCAAGTCCCTATGCCCTATGTGCCTCTATTAAACTTTATGAGATGTAAACTGCACATTATCTCCTTATAAATATAAAGGATAAAGGCTACACTTAAGTACATCGAAATCCTCTTTATGGTTATGGTATTTTTGCTTGTGATCATTTTTATTATTGCATGTTATTTACCATACTCTCTAACGCTAACAAGTTTGCTTGTTAAAAATAAGGGGTTTCTATTGTCCCGAAATCGAAGACAGGGACAGGATGGGAGAAAGCCAACCGTTTCGAGAAAGAACCTTATTGATTGAGGGTAATGTTCGACCCCGGGCGGGAATCCGCAACCTAGCCCTTACAAAGCAGGCGTGTTACCTTCCAAGGTAGTTAGACTAACATCTTGTTTTACATTAGCAATATAGGAAGTTTTGGCGGTAAAATTTAAAATTTCATCAGCTGATTTTTTTTAATCGTCAATTTTTACCCCCACTACCAAAGTTCTTCCATTTTATTATCCCCACCCCTGGGAATTCCTAATGTCAATGCGCATTAACATTACGAAAGGAAAATAGGCTACTGGCTGAGGTGCAAGGCAACCTTGAGGGAAAATTCTGTTTCCTCGTGTTTCAGAAAATCACACTCAGTCTGCCGGGGGACAAAGCAATGTGCAGTTCTCCATCAACGTCACTTCCCGTGTTCTGTGTAGAGACTCTACGGTTATAATGCTGGCCTGGGATAGCTCCCTTTATGAGGAAACACAGGATAGCTCATCACTGGAATCTAACCCCATTTCAAGGTATGAAAAGCCTCGTTTTTATGCTGTTTTGATTCAGTTTTTTCAACATTCTTCTTTCTGATGCTAGGTTCTCTCTCTTGATAAGATTTTCCATTTCTGCCAAACTCATTTTTCAGCCAAACACTCAATGTGACAATTAAGCCAAAAACACTCGATGTAGTAATAAATAAACAAGCTAATGAGTGAGAGAAGTAATGAAAAATAAACAACTATTTGGTTGCCTTAGTAACTACGTTTCCTTAGCAACAAATAACAAGATTCTTTTTCTACACTGGAATAGGTTTTTTTAATTAGGTAAAAAACAGGATTAATATGTTATATGATCACACGTAGGTCAGATATTAGAGTAGAAAATCACTTTCTCTTTAATTTGGTATATATTTTATAATATTTCCTTTATTTTAAATCACCGAAAATTTATTTTTCCGCGGAGCAAAATTTAGCGTGTCAACACAGAAAATACTAATTTTGGTGTCAACTCTTTGAACTTTTTCATCATAACGGCAAATAAAAATTGAATTTTCGACCTTTTAAAGTTACTTTTTCGGAGTTTCGACCTCAGATTTAGACCTTTAGCGATTTAAAACATACCGGTAAAACCTTGAACGCTGACGTCACGGCATACGCTCCCGTACACGATGACGTCACATCAACTGTCCCGAGCAAAACTCTTTTGCAGGCAACACATTAACGTGTTTGTGCGCATGTGTTTCTGTGCATTTCTTAAAATCTGACGTTACAACTCTTTGAACTTTTTCATCAGAACGGCAGATAAAAATTGAATTTTCGACCTTTTAAAGTTACTTTTTCGGAGTTTTGACCTCAGATTTAGACCTTTAAAAGTTACTTTGATCGCTGAAAGACCCATTAATTTTACTCACCCTTCCGAGAACAGCATGATCTGGCAAATCAGTTCAAAGTCTGGCACAATACACACCACGGGGCGAAACAGCGCTTTTACCGACTCTGGCAGCTCCGTGCGACCCGCATACCCGGGGTTCATGGTGATGAATATCCCCACCTTATTGTTCATGATAATGTCGTGACCCTCGAATTGAAAGCGAGTCGCCTGGGTGCATCATATGAGGGAGAAGAAAAAATGAATGTAAAAATATAGGCATTGGGATTTTTTTTTTTCCATTTCTTTAGAAGAGGTTTGATAGAGGAAGCTGTAAAGCTGTGTCCACACATGCTTGTCACGTCGACTATGTGTGGACACAGCGATTACGATTATTTAAATAATCGATTAATCGATTTTGCATAATCGATGATGCACATCACTATTAGTAAGGTATTTAGTGACGGGGGTTTAACCCTTAGTGAAGGAATGATCAGTAGCTGGGTGGATATTACTGAGAATACAGATACTTGGCAGTGAACTTTTGAACACAAAGGTTTTTGTGGGGGATGTCAGTAGTTTTGATTCTTACATTGATAAGCAGTGCGGTCCGAATGGTAAGTAGCTGGGTAGATATCACTGAAGGAATGATCAGTAGCTGGGTGGATATTACTGAGAATACAGATACTTGGCAGTGAACTTTTGAACACAAAGGTTTTTGTGGGGGATATCAGTAGTTTTGATTCTTACATTGATAAGCAGTGCGGTCCGAATGGTGAGTAGCTGGGTAGATATCACCGAAAGTACGGACACATCGATTCTGTTGAATTCGTCAAAACAACCCCAGGCCCCGCACTGCGATAGGCCACTGAGAATTTTACCAAACGCCAGAAAGTCCATGCCTGGAAGAAAAAAAAAAATAGAATAGAATAGATTGAGAAGAGTAGAATAGAATAAAAGAAGATAGAAATAGAAGAGTTGGGGGCACGGTTAGCCCAGTGGTAACGCGCTTGCTTGCCATGCAGAAGGTCCCGGGTTCAAATCCCACCATCAACAAAAATTTGCACTCGTTTTTCGATGCAGAAGGTCCCGGGTTCGAATCCCACCATCGACAAAAGTTTGTACTCGTTTTTCGATTGCAAATATTTCAACGGGTTACTTTCTGGTGTTCTCGTGTTGAGCCAGCACCTAAATGGGAAGTATTGTGTCTCTTCTCGCCCATCTGATGAGAGGCATACTACGGGATGGGCATGCTACGACACAGGCCACATGCGTCTAATGTAGCAGTTGTTTCATTGCTACGAAATAAAAAAGGCGGTGAAACACTCATCTCAAAAAATCTTTTAAAAAAATGGAACCTTTATTAATTCGTCTTACCTTCGCCACAATTGAATATTTGACGTCACTATATCATGTTTGTTTTCAAACTGTTAAACAGTAACAGGAGACAAGAGGAGAGAATAGGCAAGGATAAGAGGAAGAGGAAACTGGAGAAAAGAAGGGGGAAGAGGAAGAAGGACAAGAAATAGGAGGGGGTGAGATGAGAAGGAAGAATAACAAAAAAACTGGTGTGAACATCACACGACTTTCCTTATCCTATTGAATGATGCTTATTTGGGTGTTAATCTATTGTAACTTTTACAATATCTCTAACCATTTAGCCAGTATAGCTCAAAACCGCTAAAAAGCGGTCGAAATCCGCCTAAAAAGCGGTCGAAATCCGCCAAAAAAGCGGTTGAAATACCGCCAACCGCAGTAAATACATTAACCAAAAGTTTTGCATTACATCCTTGTTACATTTATGGACTACATACCAAATTTCAAGTCTCTAGCTTATAACGTTCCCGAGATATTGTTAAATTACACCGAAAACCATTGTGAACTACATACCAAATTTGAAGTCTTTAGCTTATACCGTTCCCGAGATATTGTTAAATTACACCGAAAACCGCCAAAAAGCTGTAAAATGCCGCCAACCGTTGCACCGGTCTTAACCAAAAGTTTCGTGTCGCATCCTTGTCACATTTGACAGCTGCATACCAAATTTCGAGTCTCTAGCTCTTACCGTTCTCGAGATATTTTGTTTACAGACAGACACACGGACACACAGACAGACAGACACACACACACGGACCAATGGCTGAAACTTTGGATTTAGATTCTAGGGACCTCAAAACGTGTGTTGACACTTAAAACTGACCATCGAAAATTTGACCCGATTACATTACTTTCCTTCCTATAGGATAAGGAAAGTAATAAGGACAAAAAGGTTTCCAGTCAATGATTTTTTTCCTTATCCTTACTGATCCTTGAGAATGATATAGACGCCTTGAAAAATTTAACAAAATAATAGTAATAATACATCAAGTTTTGACAACTTACTTTCTCCACAATGAGGCCCTTTAACTTACCAGCAGGGGCAGCGCCTAGTCTCATACTAAGGGCTTGAGTTATGGTCAAATATATTCTATCCGTTAGAGGCGTAATTACCAGTCTACCATTGAGTCCCATATATTCATACCCGTACTCAAACGACCCTGAAAAAAGTAGAAAAAGAACGACCCTGAAAGTTAAAAAAAAGTATTGTACTTGGCGGTGAACTTTAGAACACGGAGGTTTTTGTGGGGGATATCAATAGTTTTTGTGATGTTTATTCTATCCGTTACAGGTGTTATTAGAAGTTTAAAATTGAATCTCATATACTCATAACCGTAGTTACTCGAACGACCCTGAAAAAGTAAAACTATTGAACATGGCGGTAAACTTTAGAACACGTAGGTTTTTGTGGGGGATATCAGTAGTTTTGTGATATATATTCTATTCGTTAGAGGTGTTATTACAAGTCTACCATTGAGTCCCATATACTCGTGTTCATAGCCGTACTCGAACGACCCTGAAAAAAGTAGAAAAAAATATTGTACTTGGCGGCGAACTTTTGACCACGGAGGTTTTTGTGAGGGATATCAGTAGTTTTTGTGATTTTTTTCAATCAACTTTACGAATTTGACCAGAAATCACCTAGGTTGCCTTGACAGTCAAAATGAAGCACTGATGATAACCAGTCTAGTTAGCTTTAAGAGTAGCGTGCTTGCTTTGTAAGGACTAGGTCGCGGATTTGATTCAAACTCGGGGCGAACTTTATCCTGAACAGAAAAGGTTCGTTCTCGGAACAGCAGACTTTCTTTCCTGCCCTTCTTCTCTCTCCACTTTCGTGATGCTAGGACCTCTATACTTGAAGTTGAGCAACCTCGAGTATGGTTGATATCTGGACGGGCGGCATTACCTGAGCATTGTATGATAACTAGGGAGTCTTTCCAGTCTAAATAGCTTTTCTTCCAATAATATCGGAGTTGACTCTCCCATTGGAATTCCTCAGCGTCCATGATTCTGAAATAAAAAATGAACCCAACATGTTGGCGAAACAGGAAAAAAAAAAAGGATAGAAAAAAGACCGAAGCTTTCTAAAATCTCAATAACCGGCGAAGTCGTGGTGATGGCACGTTGAATGCCCAAGTTCCCGATGGATCACTCAAGTTGAACAACACTGAGCACGGTTAATATTCAGATGGGTGACATCTGGGCAATCGCGTGCTGCTGGCGTTTCTCGTACCCAGTCAAGCTGGGTGAGGTTAATGTGAGGCGTGTTGCTTGTGACCAAATGGTAGGTATAACCCCCGAGTATCTACTCAATTGAAAATCTCCTATTGAAAATTGTTCCGAAGCCCCAAGACTAAAAACATAGTGGAGCGCAGGGCATGGAGTAGGCTGAGGCAAGCTACGATAGAGGAAAGTGACGAGTTCAAACCGCATAAAACTGAGGGCGAAAAGCTCTATGCTCTTCGTTCCACTCTACTTTTACTTTCTATTAGCCTAAGGAATTAAAAGATACCAATGGAGCAGTTGCAAATTAGTAAAAATTATAAATAAATGGTCGATTCCTATGTAAAAAGTTGGGAAAAATCCAAATCCGAGGTCAAAACTCCGAAAAAAATAACTGTAAAAGGTCGAAAAGTCAATTTTTAATTGTCGTTCTAATGAAAAAGTTCAAAGAGTTGTAACGTCAGATTTCACGACAAAATGCGCAGAAACGCTTGCCTAAGGAATTAAAAGATACCAATGGAGCAGTTGCAAATTAGTAAAAATTATAAATAAATGGTCGATTCCTATGTAAAAAAGTTGTCCAAATCTGAGGTCAAAACGCCGAAAAAATAACTGTAAAAGGTCAAAAATTAAATTTTTAATTGCCGTTCAAATGAAAAAGTTCAAAGAGTTGTAACGTCAGATTTCACGTCAAAATGCGCAGAAACGCTTGCGCACAAACACAAAACTGACCATCGAAAATTTGACCCGATTACATTACTTTCCTTCCTATAGGATAAGGAAAGTAATAAGGACAAAAAGGTTTCCAGTCTATGATTTTCTTACTGATCCTTAAGAATGATATAGACGCCTTAAAAAATTAAACAAAATAATAGTAATAATACATCAAGTTTTGACAACTTACTTCCTCCACAATGAGGCCCTTTAACTTACCAGCAGGGGCGGCGCCTAGTCTCATACTAAGGGCTTGAGTTATGGTCAAATATATTCTATCCGTTAGAGGCGTAATTACCAGTCTACCATTGAGTCCCATATATTCATACCCGTACTCGAACGACCCTGAAAAAAGTAGAAAAAAATATTGTACTTGGCGGCGAACTTTTGGACACGGAGGTTTTTGTGAGGGATATCAGTAGTTTTTGGATTTTTTTCAACCAACTTTACGAATTTGACCAAAAATCACCTAGGCTGCCTTGACAGTCAAAATGAAGCACTGAAGATAGACTGGTTATCTTCAGCTTCGAGAGTAGCGTGTTTGCTTTGTAAGCGCTAGGTCGCGGATTCGATTCCAGCTCGGGGCGAATTTTATCCTAAACAGATAAGGTTCGTTCTCGGAACGGCTGGCTTTCTTTCCAGCCCTTCTTCTCTCTCCGCTTTCGTGATGCTAGGACCTCCATTCTTGAAGTTAATAGATGGGACTCAATGGTAGACTTCAAAAACTATTGATATCCCCCACAAAAACCTCCGTGTTCAAAAGTTCACCGCCAAGTACAATACGTTATGTTCAGTACCTTGACAATATGTTCCTGAATGGCGGTAGGTGACGAAGACCCCAGAATAGACAGCAGCTCATCGTCCGAAATAAAGAAGAATCGAGGAAAAGCGTTCCGCTTGTCTGTCAAATAATCTTGTAGCGATTTCTCGCACGCTTCCAGACCGTCTTTGAGCTGCTCTAGATGTTCTAGGCGATTTGGAACGAGACACTGTTCGATTACCCGAGGGTTCTTGTGTGTCTCCCACATGATCTGAAATAAAGGGCGAATAGAGAAAATGGAAACATTTTAATTTAATTTATAAAGTTTCCATTTATTATTTTTCGATAAAACACTCAGAATATACTGGACTTTTATAAATGGTAGACCCATCCGTATAGGCAGAGCTTGTGCCACGGATGGGGAAAATTAGAAGAAACATAGGAGAAAATTAGAAGAGAAAACAAAAAAGAAGAAAAAAAAAATCTGGCGTGAACATCACACCACTTTCCTTATCCTATTGAATATCTCTAATAGTTTAATCAGTACAGCTAAAATTAAAAAAAAAAAAAAAAAAATCTGGCGTGAACATCACACGACTTTCCTTATCCTATTGAATATCTCTAATAGTTCAATCAGTACAGCTAAAAACCGAAGGGAAAAAACAGGTCAAAATCTAAAAAAATTAAGTCGAACCACAGCTAACCGTTACTCCGTTGTGTTAATGAAAAGTACTTTTTTGTAGGTACCTATGCTTTGGAAGGGGGGGGGGTCTTCTCCTATTACTTTTTCGATATCTCTTCCCGTTTAGTCAGTAGAGCTACATGTATAGTATACATTTGGGTTGGTTTTGGCCAGCCTAAACCAACCTATTCTGTTGTTCTTAAGAATATAACACTGAGAACACCTACCTCGGTGGTGTAGTGGTCAAGGCGCCCGCCTGGTAAATTCACAGGTCCGCGGTGAGCTGACTAAGAATGATCGGAAAAAGTTCAAATAGTGGACGTTCATGCTAGGGATATTATAGGCAGTTTTATAGGATCTGACTCACTGAGTAGTTCACTAGAGTAGTTCATAACTCGCTGTTTAATTCACAGGTCCGAGGTGAGCTGACTAAGAATGATCGGAAGAAGTTCAATACGGTTCTAATAGTGGACGTTCATGCTAGGGAAATTAAAGACAACTTTATAGGATCTAACTCATTGAGTCGTTCACTAGAGTAGTTCATAACTCACTGTTTAATTCACAGGTCCGTGGTGAGCTGACTAAGAATGATCGGAAAAAGTTCAATACTGTATTAATAGTGGACGTTCATGCTAGGGATATTAAAGACAACTTTATAGGATCTAACTCACTTACGTATTCTTGAGAGTTCATTGCAACGGTCAATACATTAATTAGACTTACTTTATCATGGACACTCGTTGCTATCTTGAAAGCCCAGGAGAGGTTTCTCCTGGGCTTTCAAGATAGCAACGAGTGTCCATGATAAAGTAAGTCTAATTAATGTATTGACCGTTGCAATGAACTCTCAAGAATACGTAAGTGAGTTAGATCCTATAAAGTTGTCTTTAATATCCCTAGCATGAACGTCCACTATTAATACAGTATTGAACTTTTTCCGATCATTCTTAGTCAGCTCACCACGGACCTGTGAATTAAACAGTGAGTTATGAACTACTCTAGTGAACGACTCAATGAGTTAGATCCTATAAAGTTGTCTTTAATTTCCCTAGCATGAACGTCCACTATTAGAACCGTATTGAACTTCTTCCGATCATTCTTAGTCAGCTCACCTCGGACCTGTGAATTAAACAGCGAGTTATGAACTACTCTAGTGAACTACTCAGTGAGTCAGATCCTATAAAACTGCCTATAATATCCCTAGCATGAACGTCCACTATTAATACAGTATTGAACTTCTTCCGATCGTTCTTAGTCACCTCACCGCGGACCTGTGAATTAAACAGTGAGTTATGAACTATTCTAGTGAACTACTCAGTGAGTCAGATCCTATAAAATTGTCTATAATATCCCTAGCATGAACGTCCACTATTTGAACTTTTTCCGATCATTCTTAGTCAGCTCACCGCGGACCTGTGAACTAAACAGTGTGTTATGAAATACTCTAGTGAACGACCAGTGGGTCAGATCCCAACTATGAAATTGTCTATTATAGTTCTAAGTTTTACCTCGACAGTTTTGCATTTAGTTATTCCGCTATAACTCGCGATTGCCTGGCCGGATTTTGATGAAATTTGGTACATATACTGCTCGCATAGGACTGAAAAGTCCCTTTACTCCAGCAGTAGGCTACTATTATTATTGTGGTCAAATTCTCAAATTATATTGAGGGAAAATTCCATACCTTGGCTGGGATTGAACCCACGCCCTCCTGTTTACCAGGCGAGCGCCTTGACCACTACACCACCGAGATAGGTGTAAGGTACCTTTAAGATCCAAAAATCGGTTTTCTTCTCGGGTAAACTTCTTGTAGGTATACCAGCGGCGACAGCACGTTGAATGCACCATTTCCCCACGGATCACTCAAGCTAAGCAACGTTGCGCGTAGTTAGTACTTGGATGGGTGACCATCTAGGGAATCGCGTACCGCTGGCTTTTCCCGGCACAACTCAGGCTGGGTGAGTTTTTTGTGAGTAGCCGGGGCGATTGTCGCAGAATGGTGAGTAAAAAATGTAAAGTAAATGCAGACTTTGAATACCCAGAACGTAGTTGTGATAGTGTGGTTCTGGTGACTCTGGGAAGGTTTAGTTCTTCTTTAGATATATCGGGTGGCTTGGTGTTGAGGACATTGTTCGGCTTGTATTGTTCTATGGTGGTCTGAACAGACTCACCAAAGTCTATTCTATTGCCGAAAAAGAAAAATTCCGTTGGTCCTCATTTTTCCTGCTCTATGACTTTGAAACATCACCCAAGTAAGCGCAACTGATCTATTGTATATTTCACTTACCCATCGCGTACAAAATTGTCTATGATATCCCTAGCATGAACATCCACTATTAGAACAGTATTGAACTTCTTCCGATCATTCTTAGTGAGCTCACCACGGACCTGTGAATTAAACAGTAGTTGCATTCACTCGTACATAAATGAGGTTTCAAAGTCAATGAGCAGAAAAATGTGGAACAACGGAGTTTTTCTTTTTCTTCTACGACTTCTAGATCTAGAGATAAATCGATTTAAAATTTTTGATTTTTAATGCGGATATTTTGGCAAACAGGCTTCGAGACAAACAATTTAAGCATAAATTCTGGGACACCCTGTATACCTTGTATATCTACTCGAAAGAGGCTGAAAAGTCCCTTTACTCCAACAGTCTAAACAAGGTCTTCTAAACAAGATCTTATGTATTTGGAGCAGAATTTAGTGCTTGCTTCATTAGTTCATTTACCTTCCAAGTAGAGCCACTTTCGCTGCAGTTGTATCCAAGTATACAGAACTTCCGATACCACACTGAGTCTCTTTTCCCACTCACTCTAGTGAAGTACTCAGTGAGTCAGATCCTATAAAATTGTCTATAATATCCCTAGCATGAACGTCAACTATTAGAACAGTATTGAATTTCTTCCGATCATTCTTAGTCAGCTCACCACGGACCTGTGAATTAAACAATGAGTTATGAACTACTCTAGTGAAGTACTCAGTGAGTCAGATCCTATAAAATTGTCGATAATATCCCTAGCATGAACGTCCACTATTAGAACAGTATTGAACTTCTTCCGATCATTCTTAGTCAGCTCACCTCGGACCTGTGAATTAAACAGTGAGTTATGAACTATTCTAGTGAACTACTCAGTGAGTCAGATCCTATAAAATTGTCGATAATATCCCTAGCATGAACGTCCACTATTAGAACAGTATTGAACTTCTTCCGATCATTCTTAGTGAGCTCACCACGGACCTGTGAATTAAACAGTGAGTTATGAACTACTCTAGTGAAGTACTCAGTGAGTCAGATCCTATAAAATTGTCTATAATATCCCTAGCATGAACGTCAACTATTAGAACAGTATTGAACTTCTTCCGATCATTCTTAGTCAGCTCACCTCGGACCTGTGAATTAAACAGTGAGTTATGAAATACTCTAGTGAACGACTCAGTGGGTCAGATCCCAACTATGAAATTGTCTATTATAGTTCTAAGTTTTACCTCGACAGTTTTGCATTTAGTTATTCCGCTCTAACTCGCGATCGCCTGGTCGGATTTTGATGAAATTTGGTACGAGTTAACGCATGTGGTCTGTGTCGTAGCATGTCCATCCCGCAGTATGTCCCTCATCAGTTACTTACCTTAACAACTAGAGCGTCTAACTGAGCGTTCTGGGCGCCAAGATAATCTTTCATCGCTCGATCATTTCCCGCTCGGATTTTAGCAAACACATTTTCTACTTCTGCGGTCCACCATACACCATTGGCTGCCAGGACGGTCATACCTATGTTATCCAACATCCATTCAGTCCTATTGATATTTTAAAAATATTGGGAAATTCACCTTTCCTCAAACTCAAATTAATGATATGAACTAAAGGTGATAAAATGTGACCTAACATCTTCTTCATAATGACAACAGAGATATTGTCATTACCAGAAGCACAATTGTTTCTTAACTTCATGATGATTTTTTGAACTTCATGTGGGTTAGTTTCTTTGAATATAATGAATTTGTTTAGGGCAATATTAGATGAGATTTGAGATGTAGGTAAAATGATATTGGGTATGGATGTGATAGGTTGAGGTATGGATGTGATAGGTTGAGGTATGGATGTGATAGGTTGAGGTATGAATGTAATGGGTTGAGGTATGGATGTGATAGGTTGAGGTATGGATGTGATAGGTTGAAGTATGGATGTGATAGGTTGAGGTATGGATGTGATAGGTTGAGGTATGGATGTAATGGGTTGAGGTATGGATGTGATAGGTTGAAGTATGGATGTGATAGGTTGAAGTATGGATGTAATAGGTTGAGGTATGGATGTGATAGGTTGAAGTATGGATGTGATAGGTTGGGGTATGAATGTGATAGGTTGAGGTATGGATGTGATAGGATGTGATAGATTCATTCGAATCTCTTCAGCAAGGTTTTTCCCAACATTACTAAAATATTGATTAAAATATAGTGCCCCATCTTCTTTGTTTGAATGACAATCAATAGTCTGACCATTAACTGTGATTTTATTTATTAATGCTGAGCCACAATTAGTTACCACACATAGGAGTCCCAGAGCTTTGGCTAAGTCCTTAGTGGTCTCTGTCTTGCCCGTACCAGCCGGACCTGCAGAAATAATAGATAGATAAAAAAAATCTGGTGTGAACATCACACGCCTTTACTTATCCTATTGAATGATGCTTATTTGGGTGTTAATCTATTGTAACTTTTACAATATCTCGAACTATTTAGCCAGTATAGCTCAAAACCGCCAAAAAGCGGTCGAATCCGCCAAAAAGCGGTTGAAATACCGCCAGCCGCAGTAAATATCTTAACCAAAATCTTGGCATTACATCCTTGTCACATTTATGGGCTACATACCAAATTTCAAGTCTCTAGCTCATACCGTTCCTGAGTTATTATTGAATTACACCGAAAACCGCCAAAAAGCAGCCAAAATGCCACCAAGCGTTGCACCGATCTCAACCAAAAGTTTCGTGTCGCATCCTTGTTACATTTGACAGCTGCATACCAAATTTTCCGTCATCATTTCATCCAGAACGCGAGTCATCCACTGTTCTATTTCGCCGAACGTTAGTTGTGGAGTGCGAAAATCCATGACTTCATTTTCACAGGAAATCATAGCGGAGATCCCGTCATCATTTCATCCAGAACGCGAGTCATCCACTGTTCTATTTCGCCGAACGTTAGTTGTGGAGTGCGAAAATCCATGACTTCATTCTCACAGGAGATCATGGCGGAGATGGTCTTGACACCGGGCGACTCGCTGTCTGCCATTTTGAGACTTTGTACGTTGTCGAACATCTGGGAAGGGAGAAAGAGATGAAGATGAAACAGAGAAAACCATTAAAATTGAAGAAAAGTGAGGAAAAATAAAAAGAAGAGAGGAAGTAGGTGTAGAGAGTGAGAGAAATGAAGGGAAGAAGAGAGAGGTATACGGACTAAGGGAAAAGGGAGAGAGAGAAAGAAGAGAGAGAGAGAGAGTAGAGAAATCATAGCGGAGATCACACAGGCTGAACTACCGGCAGAAACGGCCCTATGTACGCGGACCCAGCCATGCTTTGCAAATTCATACAGGAGTCTTCTAATTGGAGGAGCATTTCTGATAGGTCTCCTAGTTGGAATCCACGATCTTCTCCTTTCTAGAAGAAAGAAACCAGAATAATACTACATAGGGACGTTGGATCCCGGAGATCGTCTTGACACCGGGCGACCCGCTGTCGGCCATTTTGAGACTTTGTACGTTATCAAACATCTGAGGAGGGAGAAGTAGAAGGATAAACAATGGGTGAATATAGGAGGGAAGGACGGAGAGGAAGAAGGAAAGAGGAAGGTGAAATCAAGGGGGAGAAAGATAAAAAAAAGAGGTGAAGAGAATAGGTATACCTCGTATATCCTGCTGGAATGAGACTGAAAAGTCCCTTTATTCCAGCAGTAGGCTACTACTATTATTGTGGTCAAGGTCTCAAATTATATTGAAGATAAAATAGGCTACTACTATTATTGTGGTCAAGGTCTCAAATTATATTGAGGATAAAGTTGCCCAAAATGTTGAACGAAATTACCTACAATCTTATGGGAAAACTTTGAACTACATCTTTCTGACCCCCCGTGACTTCACGTGACGTAATGTACTGGTAGTGTGTTTTTACCTTAACAGTGGTTTACTGCGGGGGTAAAGAAACTTTTCAGTCCTATTCGGGCAGGATGAACAAGATATATTCTAACTTTCAGGGTCGTTCGAGTACGGCTATGAATATATGGGACTCAATAACACCTCTAACGAATACAATTTGTATTACAAAAACTATTGATATCCTCCCCAAAAAACATCCATGTTCAAAAGTTCACCGCCAAGTACAATATTTTTTCCACTCTTTCAGGGTCATTTGAGTACGGGTATGAATAGATGGGACTCAATGGTAGACTTCAAAAACTATTGATATCCCCCACAAAAACCTCCGTGGTCAAAAGTTCACCGCCAAGTACAATACTTTACCTTGACAATATGTTCCTGAATGGCGGTAGGTGACGAAGAGCCCAGAATAGACAGCAGCTCATCGTCCGAAATAAAGAAGAAACGAGGAAAAGCGTTCCTCTTGTCTGTCAAATAATCTTGTAGAGATTTCTCGCACGCTTCCAGACCGTCTTTGAGCTGCTCTAGATGTTCTAGGCGATTTGGCACCAGACATTGTTCGATTACACGAGGGTTCTTGTGTGTCTCCCACATGATCTGAAATAAAGGGCGAATAGAGAAAATGGAAACATTTTAATTTAATTTATAAAGTTTCCATTTATTATTTTTCAATAAAACACTCAGAATATACTGGACTTTTATAAATGGTATAGCCATCCGTATAAGCAGACCTTGTGCCACGGATGGGGAAAATTAGAAGAAACATAGGAGAAAATTAGAAGAGAAAACAAAAAAGAAGAAAAAAAAAATCTGGCGTGAACATCACACCACTTTCCTTATCCTATTGAATATCTCTAATAGTTTAATCAGTACAGCTAAAAACCGAAGGAAAAAAAAAAAAAAAAAAAAAAAACAAAAAACCAAAAAAAAAAAAAAAAAAAAAAACAAAAAAAAAAAAAAACAAAATAGGTCGAAATCTGAAAAAATCAAGTCGAAACTCAGCTAACCGTTACTCCGATGTGTTAATGAAAAGTACTTTTTTGAGAGTTGTAGGTTTAGTCATCAGTAGTCTCTATCTCTTCCCGTTTAGTCAGTAGTCTCTATCTCTATCTCTTCCCGTTTAGTCAGTAGAGCTACATGTAGTATACATTTGGGTTGGTTTTGGCCAGCACATCTTCTGAGTGTGACTCTCTGATTTCCCAGTTTTGTATCTTGGTCTTCGATTAAATGATCATCGTTCCTTTTCTTGAAATGTAACCTATTCTGTTGTTCTTAAGAATATAACACTACCCTGAGAGGATAAAATTCCATACCTCGGCTGGGATCGAACCCACGCCCTCCTGTTTACCAGGCGAGCGTCTTGACCACTACGCTACCGAGGCAGATTGATTCTGCCTCTAATGTATTAAAAATCAAGTGGAAGGTAACCAATAGGCGAGGGTAAGGCCGGAGGTGTTCTCTACCACCTAGAAAGTTCCTTTACCTTAGCAGTCTAACCAAGGTCTAGTTTATTTTATGGGTTTAATAACATCTTCTTCTTCTTCCTCTTCCGATCTAATCGCGATCTTCCTCTTCTTCTGTATTATTATTATTTTTAAAAAAAAGGTCCTTCGGGCCAGATCTCTTCAAACATCTTTGAATTGTAATCCTAACACTCTATAGTTCATCTGCGTACCGAGCAACTCAAAGTGAAAAAAATCGGGGGACATATTAAAGCTTTTACCTGAAAAAGAATAAAAATGGGATCAGATTGTTAAAAAATGGTCCTTCGGGCCGGATTTCTTCAAACATCGAGCTCGGGCTTACCAGTTTTTTTCATCAGTTCAGTCCAATGTCGTTCACGTAGAGCTTCATGTTTCAATTCTACAAACAGAGCGACACTCTTTTTGAAATCCTTCAGGTATTTCTCCAGGGCCTTGCACTGGGGCATTTCGCGAATGTCTGACGACCAGCGCTTGACTGTTTTCAATTCGTCTTCAACACCTGAAATAGGGGGACAAATAGGAAAATAATTAGAGCTTCATGTTTCAATTCTACAAAAAGAGCGACACTCTTTTTGAAATCCTTCGGACTTACCAGTTTTTTTCATCAGTTCAGTCCAATGTCGTTCTCGTAAAGCTTCATGTTTCAATTCTACAAACAGAGCGACACTCTTTTTGAAATCCTTCAGGTATTTCTCCAGGGCCTTGCACTGGGGCATTTCGCGAATGTCTGACGACCAGCGCTTGACTGTTTTCAATTCGTCTTCAACACCTGAAATAGGGGGACAAATAGGAAAATAATAGTGCTTAGTGCTTATTTATACTGCTTGCATAGGACTGAAAAGTCCCTTTACTCCAGCAGTAGGCTACTACTATTATTGTGGTCAAATTCTCAAATTACATTGAGGATAAAATTCCATACCTCGGCTGGGATTGAACCCACGCCCTCCTGTTTACCAGGCGAGCGCCTTGACCACTACACCACCGAGGCAGGTAAATACATTTTTCAAAGAGTTTTGATATGGGGAACTTACTTAGCGGAAAAAGAATAGGTACATTTTTAAAGGAATAAATGAGGGTGGCTTCCCAGCGTTGAATCTGCTCCTGAAGACTATTGTACACTCTGTAGATCTGCTCCAACCTTTCAAACACCCTATACGCCTCTTCATAAGGCCTGTAGTTGGACACAGGTAGGTCGAAAAGTTTGATGGTGTTTGGATTTTGTCCTCTTTTGGATATGTCTCTATTGATCATATCCTTCCACCGCAATCGCGATCTTCCTCTTCTTCTGTATTATTATTATTTTTAAAAAAAAGGTCCTTCGGGCCAGATCTCTTCAAACATCTTTGAATTGTAATCCTAACACTCTATAGTTCATCTGCGTACCGAGCAACTCAAAGTGAAAAAAATCGGGGGACATATTAAAGCTTTTACCTGAAAAAGAATAAAAATGGGATCAGATTGTTAAAAAATGGTCCTTCGGGCCGGATTTCTTCAAACATCGAGCTCGGGCTTACCAGTTTTTTTCATCAGTTCAGTCCAATGTCGTTCACGCAAAGCTTCATGTTTCAATTCTACAAACAGAGCGACACTCTTTTTGAAATCCTTCGGACTTACCTGTTTTTTTCATCAGTTCAGTCCAATGTCGTTCACGCAAAGCTTCATGTTTCAATTCTACAAACAGAGCGACACTCTTTTTGAAATCCTTCGGACTTACCAGTTTTTTTCATCAGTTCAGTCCAATGTCGTTCACGCAAAGCTTCATGTTTCAATTCTACAAACAGAGCGACACTCTTTTTGAAATCCTTCGGACTTACCAGTTTTTTCATCAGTTCAGTCCAATGTCGTTCACGCAAAGCTTCGTGTTTCAATTCTACAAACAGAGCGACACTCTTTTTGAAATCCTTCGGACTTACCAGTTTTTTTCATCAGTTCAGTCCAATGTCGTTCACGCAAAGCTTCAAGACGACACCGAAGCGAATACAATAGTCCGTCCACTATACCTTTTATTATTACTATTGTAATAATAAAGGAAGGACGGACTAAAAATCAGGGAACATATTAAAGCTTTTACCTGAAAAAGAATAAAAATGGGATCACCGATTGTTAAAAAAATGGTCTTTCGAACCGGATTTCTTCAAACATCGAGCTCGGGCTTACCAGTTTTTTTCATCAGTTCAGTCCAATGTCGTTCACGCAAAGCTTCGAACTGCCAAGGGCTTATTGATGATACTCACGTCATAATATACTTATAAAGTGCTTCACACAGGTTATTGGTGACGTCATTGATACGCAGTAGTTTGTTCTGTATAACTGGCGCTGTCGATAGGTCTTCGTAGTAGGAATACTGGTGGTATTTGCCGCTGTCGTTTTCCAGTTCTACTCGAGGACAACGGATACAAGTGCCCGACATCCAGCGAGGTATGATTTTGAATCTGAGGAGGGAAATATTTTTGAAAAATGTCATAATTCATTTTCAAATTACCCTTTTTTTGTATCTTAAAGAGAGAAAAAATGGAGCTATAGAAGGTGGCAGTTCACCGAACCACTAGTAGGTACCTACCTATTGCCGGACAATAATATACTTTTTTCGACCATCGACAAAAATTTGCACTCGTTTTTCGATGGCAAATAATTCAACGGGTTACTTTCTGCTGTTCTCGTGTTAACCCAGCACCTAAATGGGAGGTATTGTCTCTCCTTGCCCAGCTGATGAGAGGCATACTACGGGATGGGCATGCTACGACACAGACCATACGAGTAATTAATGTCCTCACCTGTCAAGCAAATGCTCAAAGTCCCTCTTCAGCAGTACCCCCACCGTCTGCACATTTCGACGAGAATTGCTCGCACACTTTGAGCTTGTCGTAGAGCCACAGTTTGGAGTAACGATTCCACCTGAAAACATGATTTTTTTTTCTTTCTCTTTAACCAAAGGTAATCGCATCAGCATCAGCATCAGCATCAGCATCAGCATCAGCATCAGCATCAGCATCAGCATCAGCATCAGCATCAGCATTAGCATTAGCATCAGCATCAGCATCAGCATCAGCATCAGCATCAGCATCAGCATCAGCATCAGCATCAGCATCAGCATCAGCATCAGCATCAGCATTAGCATTAGCATTAGCATTAGCATTAGCATTAGCATTAGCATTAGCATGTTGTTGTTTACTAATGCAAAGGAATTGATTATTATGTCATTTTCCTAAAAATGAAAAATCGTTAGACCTTGATGTTGTATGAACTGACGTGCTTCATCTATACTAGTGAAATTATTTTCATTTTGAAAGATGTTATCTGGGATCGCACTTAATAAATCCATAAATATTCAAGTTAATTAAGTCCTAACTAACTAGCTTTTTTAGAGGGCAGTAAAAACAGAGGGCATACATAGTAAAAAAGACACTCGTTGAAGAGAAATAAAAAAAATGAAAACCTGAAAAAATGGAAAAGACAACAATAGAAAAAAAAAAAGACAGACTCGAACAAAAGAGAGATAAGATAAATGTTTGAAAACGCACGAAAGACAGACAAAATAAAATATGGGGAAAAAAATGAATAAAAATGTACAAATGAGAGAGAGAGAGAGAGAAAGAAAAAAGGGGGGGGAGAAAAAAAAAAGAGTACAGAGAATGGGGAGAGAATCAATGGTTGAGAAATGGCTTCAAGTCGTCCAGATCGCGGATTGGCGTAAGTCGCGACATATCATCTCGCTGTACGTAGACTTTCCCATTTCTGAACCTGACAGTCTTCAGTTTCCTCTCACGCACGCACTTCCTCGCTTCGTAAAATATCTTTTAAAAAAAAAAAAAAAAAAAAAAAAAAAGTTGATATAAAACCCTGTGACCTAAATTAATTCGTGTACAGTTAATAATTTTCTTTAAATTAGGTTAGGTTAGGTCTTTTGGGGGGATAAAACCTTTAGAAACAAGGAAAATGTGTAATAAAAAAAACTATCGAAAACTATCGATCGTTTCGATAGTTATCGATAGTTTTTTGTTATCGTTATCGATAGTTTTTTGAAAACTATCGATGGCGCCGACTATCGATAGTTCTCCTCCTCTACGCTCCATTCTATTTTTAGCCTAAGGGACTAAAAGGTACAAATTCAATCACACTCTTCTTTAAATAAGAACACAAAATGGATATTTTAAATTTCACTCACCCATCGCGTACCCAGCAGTCTAAACAAGGTCTCGTATATTTGATGGGTTATTAAAGAATAATACATACACTAACAATTCATTAAAAAGACCTTGCTTAATTTTAAAAAAAAGGAAATGTAAAAAAGGAATAGAATGAAATACAGGGTGTCCCAGAATTTATGCTTAAATTGTTTTTCTCGAGGCCTGTTTGAAATTTCGAAAAACAAAAAAACCCGTAACTTTTTGATTTTTAATGCGGATATTTTGGCAAACAGGCTTCGAGACAAACAATTTAAGCATAAATTCTGGGACACCCTGTATACCTTGTTTATCCTACTCGAAAGAGACTGAAAAGTCCCTTTACCCCAGCAGTCTGAACAAGGTCTTCTAACACAAGATCTTATGTATTTGGAGCAGAATTTAGTGCTTCATTAGTTCATATACCTTCCAAGTAGAGCCACTTTCGCTGCAGTTGTATCCAAGTATACAAGACTTCGGATA
Source organism: Diaphorina citri (assembly GCF_000475195.1). NCBI lineage: Eukaryota > Metazoa > Arthropoda > Insecta > Hemiptera > Psyllidae > Diaphorina > Diaphorina citri. The sequence continues at coordinate 36,804 of NW_007379163.1, read as the reverse complement.
CCACACTGAGTCTCTTTTCCCACTCCTGAACTACCGGCAGAAATGGCCCTATGTACGCGGACCCAGCCATGCTTTGCAAATTCATACAGGAGTCTTCCAATTGGAGAAGCATTTCTGATAGGTCTCCCAGTTGGAATCCACGATCTTCTCCTTTCTAGAAGAAAGAAAAGAGTAGAAAAGGCAAGGTACATATTAATAACACAGGCTGAACTACCGGCAGAAACGGCCCTATGTACGCGGACCCAGCCATGCTTTGCAGATTCATACAGGAGTCTTCTAATTGGAGAAGCATTTCTGATAGGTCTCCCAGTTGGAATCCACGATCTTCTCCTTTCTAGAAGAAAGAAAAGAGTAGAAAAGGCAAGGTACATATTAATAACACAGGCTGAACTACCGGCAGAAATGGCCCTATGTAAGTTATAACGTATGTCCCTCATCAAATGGGCGATAAGACACAATAGGTACTTCCCATTTATGTGCTGGGTCAACACGAGAACACCAGAAAGTGAAACGTTCAAAAATAGAAATACGAGTGCAAATTTTTTTGTCAATGGTGGGCATCGAATCTGGGACTTTCTGCAAAGCAAGCAACCGCGATACCACTGGACTAACCGAGTCTATTATTTTCGGTGATACTTACGTCAGTTTGAGATATTAGAAGTACGGCAGAAACGGCCCTATGTACGCGGACCCAGCCATGCTTTGCAAATTCATACAGGAGTCTTCCCTTACCTTAACAACTAGAGCGTCTAACTGAGCGTTCTGGGCGCCAAGATAATCTTTCATCGCTCGATCATTTCCCGCTCGGATTTTAGAGAACACATTTTCCACTTCTGCGGTCCACCATACACCATTGGCTGCCAGAACGGTCATACCTATGTTATCTAACATCCATTCAGTCCTAGAATTCAAAAGAAATCAGTAAACTATAGTATAAATTAGAAACCTTTAGTATTCTACAAAAAAAAATAAAAAAAAAATGGACGCCACAGGTAAGAAAACCTCTGAACCTAGAAAAAGAAAAAATCAGGGGAGAACCTAAAACACAGAAGAAATGAGACTGGACTTTCCAGAAATGAGACTGGACTACCGAAATGAGACTGGACTTTCCAGAAATGAGACTGGACTACCGAAATGAGACTGGACTTTTCAGTCTCATTTCGTTAGTATAAACAGGGTATATTCCATCCCATTCCATTCTAGTTAGCTTGGAAGATAGCGCGTCTTGTAAGCGCTAGGTCGCGGGTTCATTTCCCGCTCGGATTTCAGAGAACTAAAAGTACCTGGGTTTACTCGTTTTTCCAAAGTCATAGATCGCTTTCTTAGTCCAGTATCTATTGGCCGTCATCATGTCAAAACAACCCCAGGCCCCGCACTGCGATAGGCCACTGAGAATTTTACCAAACGCCAGAAAGTCCATGCCTGGAAGAAAAAAAAAAGAATAGATTGAGAAGAGTAGAATAGAATAAAAGAAGATAGAAATAGAAGAGGTGGGGCACGGTTAGCCCAGTGGTAACGCGCTTGCTTGCCATGCAGAAGGTCCCGGGTTCAAATCCCACCATCAACAAAAATTTGCACTCGTTTTTCGATTGTCCCGGGTTCGAATCCCACCATCGACAAAAGTTTGTACTCGTTTTTCGATTGCAAATATTTCAACGGGTTACTTTCTGGTGTTCTCGTGTTGAGCCAGCACCTAAATGGGAAGTATTGTGTCTCTTCTCGCCCATCTGATGAGAGGCATACTACGGGATGGGCATGCTACGACACAGGCCACATGCGTCTAATGTAGTAGTTGTTTCATTGCTACGAAATAAAACGGCGGTGAAACACTCATCTCAAAAAATCTTTTAAAGAAATGGAACCTTTATTAATTCGTCTTACCTTCGCCACAATTAGGGCGACTCGCTGTCTGCCATTTTGAGACTTTGTACGTTGTCGAACATCTGGGAAGGGAGAAAGAGATGAAGATGAAACAGAGAAAACGATTAAAATTGAACAAAAGTGAGGAAAAATAAGGAAAAGAGAGGAAGTAGGTGTAGAGAGCGAGAGAAACGAAGGGAAAAAGAGAGAGGTATACGGACTATAAGGAAAGGGAGAGGGAGAGAGAGAGAGAGGGAGAGAGAGAGTAGAGAAATCATGGCGGAGATGGTCTTGACACCGGGCGACCCGCTGTCGGCCATTTTGAGACTTTGTACGTAATCGAACATCTGAGGGAGGAGTGGAAGGATAAACAATGGGTGAATGTAGGAGAGAAGGACGGAGAGGAAGAAGGAAAGAGGAAGGCGAAATCAAGGGGGAAAAAGATAAAAAAAAGAGGTGAAGAGAATAAGTATACCTCGTTCATCCTGCTGGAATGAGACTGAAAAGTCCCTTTACTCCAGCAGTAGGCTACTACTATTATTGTGGTCAAGGTCTCAAATTATATTGAGGATAAAGTTGCCCAAAATGTTGAACGAAATTACCTACAATCTTATGGGAAAACTTTGAACTACATCTTTCTGACCCCCCGTGACTTCACGTGACGTAATGTACTGTTCGAATAAACTACGGGCTAAAAAAATTCCCGGAGGGACGGACCCAGCTTGTTATTACTATTGTAATAATAAAGGAAGGACGGACTAAAAAGGACAAGTTAAGATTGACATTAACATACATAAGACATTTACTTCCTTCCCATTTATGTGCTGGGTCAACACGAGAACACCAGAAAGTGAAACCGTTAAAAAATTGGAATAGAAATACGAGTTCAATTTTTTTTTTGTCAATGGTGGGCATCGAATCTGGGACTTTCCGCAAAGCAAGCAACCGCGTTACCACCGGACTAACCGAGTCTATTATTTTCGGTGATACTTACGTCAGTTTGAGATATGAGAAGTAGAAGTTGATTCTCAACCTCCTCATCGTCATCCTTGTCTACTTTGACAATGGGCTGCTTGTAACAAATAGAATAGAATATACCTTGTTTATCCTGCCAGAATGAGACTGAAAAGTCCCTTTACTCTCGCAGTCTAAACAAGGTCTTATATATTTCATAGGTATAGTTTAAACATATATAAATAAAAAACCTCGTTTAAATATTAAAAATAATAATAATAATAATAATAATAATAATAATAATAATAATAATAAAGTTCAGGATTAGGAATTAACGGAAAGAAGGCGGATGGGGTGTCTTCTCACATACACACAAAAGTTCAAGCGAAATGGGATACAACTGGTTTTCTTCTTAAAAATGGTTTTCTTTTAATAAATAGACATATTATTACTCCCATATAATAGTGCTGTATTTGATACTGACTCGCATAGGACTGAAAAGGACACCTTTACTCCAGCAGTTAGGGCTCACTACTATTATTTGTTGGTCAAATTCTCAAATTATATGAGGATTTAAAATTCCATACTTCGACTTGGGATTGAACCACGACGCCTCCTGTTTACAGGCGAGCGCTTGACCCACTACACCACCGAGGCAGGCTGAGTAGGCGGGGAGATTGTCGCAGAATGGGTGAGAAAAACCATCCCCATCACTAAAGGGGAAATTTCAGCTGTTATACACAGTGAAGTTAAAACGTCTAATATTACCTTGGTATAGCGGTTGGATGGTAGGCAGAACCATTTCCTGCGCCCAGGCGTTGTTATGTCTTTGTAAGCCGTTTCGGAAGTTGAGTTCCTTGATTAGCGGAGTCCAATGATTTCCCATACATTTCGTCTTCGTGATCGATAGATTTTCATGGCAAACACTTGGTTTAGAGTGCACAAACATCTGGGGGACATATCGACAATTTTACTGAAATAAATAGATAATAGGAATCATTAGATTATGGCATACGCG